>NW_025721388.1:0-83810 GCF_922984935.1 Meles meles
CAAAAAACATGGAGGACATGGGGAGATGGAGAAGAGAATGGGGTTGATGGAAATTGGAAGGGTAGATGAACCATGGGATACTCTGGAGTCTGAAAAACAATCTGAGGGTTCTGAAGGTGTGGGACATGGGAGGTTTGGGGAGCCTCATGCTGGGTATTAAGGAGGGCACATATTGCATGGAGCACTGGGTGTGGTGCAAAAACTATGAATTCTGTTATGCTGAAAAGAAATTAAAAATATTTAAAATAAAAATAAAGCTCCATATTTTCCATAGATTCAAGTTGATAAATAAAGTGAAAGAATTAAACTCAAAAAAAAGAGAAGAATCATAATGATTCCAACGAGGTGGTAAAATGATTTTTGAGCCCTCATCCCCATAGAGAAACAGTGATTTTGGCAACTTTACATAGATAATAATACCAGCTTCTAGTCTAGGGGTCCAGAAGAGAGATGCAGACAATTTAATGGAGCAAGTAAATGCGAGAATAGGTGATTGGAGAGAGTAAAATAAATATTTTGTGACTGTTGTCACCCTTTACCTAAAGCAATACAGCTTAACACCAATATAGCCCCTTACCCAATGATCTTTTTTTCATGCAGAAAGTGAAAGGTTAGTAAGTGCCCAGTCTCCCAGCCCGAGAAGCCCACTTCTTTCTCCATCATCCAAAACATTGAAAGGATCTTCATAGATGGTCAGTCTAGAAAAGCTAAGGACAGGGAAAGTGTAGGGGTTCACAAGTACTAGGTGTGGAACTTGAAAAATGTTAGTGGTTTCTACTAAATACATTTGGACTCCACCAAAAAAATCATACATGAGCTTCATAGGCAGTATCCCCTGTGGATCTCCTCAACCAGTGCACATGTGCCCTCAGCAATCCATGTGCCCAACTGACTCTGCAGCCAGTGCTCCACATGCCCATGCAGACAATGGGTTAAAATTTCTGCAGATCATGTATTAGGAGAATGGAGTTAGTGTATTCACTGAAGTGTTCATCATCACTAGCCATCAGGGAAATTCAAATTAAAATCACATTGAGATATCACCTTGCACTCGTTAGAATGGCCAAAATTAGCAAGACAAGAAACAACATGTGTTGGAGAGGATGTGGAGAAAGGGGAACCCTCTTCCACTGTGGGTGGGAATGCAAGTTGGTGCAGCCACTTTGGAGAACAGTGTGGAGATTCCTCAAGAAATTAAAAATAGAGCTTCCCTATGACCCTGCAATTGCACTACTGGGTATTTACCCCCAATAATACAAATGCAGTGAAAAGAAGGGCCATCTGTACCCCAATGTTTATAGCAGCAATGGCCATGGTCGCCAAACTGTGGAAAGAACCAAGATGCCCTTCAATGGACGAATGGATAAGGAAGATGTGGTCCATATACAATATAGAGTATTATGCCTCCATCAGAAAGCATGAATACCCAACATTTATATCAACATGGACCGAACTGGAGGAGATTATGCTGAGTGAAATAAGTCAAGCAGATAGAGTCAAGTATCATATGGTTTCAATTATTTGTGGTGTATAACAAATAACATGGAGGATGTGGTGAAATCGAGAGGGGAAGGGAGTTGAGGGAAATTGGAAGGGGAGATGAACCATGAGAGACTATGGACTTTGAAAAACAATCTGAGGGTTTTGAAGGGGTGAGGGATGTGAGGTTGGGGTTCCAGGTTGTGGGTATTATGGAGGGCACATATTGCATGGAGCACTGGGTGTGGTACCTAAACAATGAATTCTGTTACACTGAAATGAAATTAGAAAAAAGAAAAGAAAGGAAAAGAAAAGGTCTGAGAGACCCTCCAGAATCTGTAACATGATTAACTGGTGAAATTATTTCTGATTGGAAAACACTGTTTCTTCCAATGCAAAGAAATCAATGGCAAACTTAACACACACACACACACACACACACACACACACACACACACACACACAATCAAGGAAGCATAACATCAAAGGTACACAATAATTTTCCATTAGCTGACACCAAAGAAACAAAGAACTATGAATTGCCAAACCAAGAATTCAAAATAATTGTTTTTTTATTTTTTTTCAAGATAATTATTTTTTTAAGATTTTATTTATTTATTTGACAGAGTGAGAGTGAGAGGGAAAAATAGTGCACGAGCAAGTGGAGTGGCAGGCTGAAGAAGAGGGAGTAACCAACTCCCCATAGGGCTCAATCTTAGGACCCTGGAATCATGACCTGAACTAAGGCAGATGCCTAACTGATTGAGTCACCCAGGTACCCCCATTGTAATTGTTTTAAGGAAACTCAGCAAGAACAGATATACAACCAAATGAAATCAGGACAATACATGAACAAAATGAGAAGTTTAACAAAGAGATAAAAGTCATAGAAACCTGCTACTTCTCCACCATCTTGAGGGAGGGGGGAGGCGGTTATGGACATTGGGGAGGGTATGTGCTATCATGAGTGCTGTGAAGTGTGTAAACCTGGTGATTCACAGACCTGTACCCCTGGGGATAAAAATACATTATATATTTATAAAAAAAAAAGAAAAAGAAAGGATGAATACCCAACTTTTGTAGCAACATGGACGGGACTGGAAGTGATTATGCTGAGTGAAATAAGTCAAGCAGAGAGAGTCAAGTATCATTTGGTTTCACTTATTTGTGGAGCATAACAAATGACATGGAGGACATTGGGAGATGGAGAGGAGAAGGAAGTTGAGGGAAATTGGAAGGGGAGGCGAACCATAAGAGGCTATGAACTCTGAAAAACAACCTGAGGGTTTTGAAGGGATGGGGGTGGGAGGTTGGGGGAACCAGGTGGTGGGTAATAGGGAGGGCACATATTGCATGGAGCACTGGGTGTTGTGCAAAAACAATGAATACTGTTACGCTGAAAAAATAAATAAATAAATTTAAAAAAAAATCATAGAAACAACGAAATGGAAATTTTGGAGCTGAAAGTTGCAATAAATAAAACGAGAAATGCAGTGGGGACCACCAACCATATCCTTGATCTAGCAGAAATAAAGGATCTCTGAACTTGAAGATAAGTCATTTGAAATGATACAGAAAGAAAGAAGAAAGAAAGAAAGAAAGAAAGAAAGAAAGAAAGAAAGAAAGAAAGAAAGAAAGAATGAATGGAAAAAACTGAAGAAACTGTACAGGATTTTGAGACACTATTAAGCAAACCAGTATACACACTACTATAGCTTCAGAAGGAAAAAAAACCCAGAAAAGCTATTTACAAAAGATAACAAGAGGCTACTGCCCTTGTTCTCCTATAGGATTTTGATGGATTCCTGTCTCACGTTGAGGTCTTTCATCCATTTTGAGTTTATCTTTGTGTATGGTGAAAGAGAATGTCCAAGTTTCATTCTTCTATACATAGATGTCCAATTTTCCTAGCACCATTTATTGAAAAGAATGTCTTTTTTCCACTGGATAATTTTTCCTACTTTGTCAAAGATTATTTGACAAGAGTTGAGGGTCCATATCTGGGCTCTCTACTCTGTTCCACTGGTCTATGTGTCTGTTTTTATGCAGGACCATGCTGTCTTTGTGATCACAACTTTGACATTGGCCACACCAACTTCTTTCAAGACATATCTCCAGAGGCAAAGGAAAAGTGAAAAGAACTTTTGGGACTTCATCAAGATAAAAATTTCTGCATGGCAAAAGAAACAGTCAACAAAACAAAGAGGCAACCCATGTAATGAGAGAAGATATTCGCAAATGACACTGTCAGCAAAGGACTGATATCCAAGATCTATAAATAACTTCTCAAACCCCCCAAAACAAGAAATCCAGTAAAAAAAAATGGGCTGAAGACATGAACAGACACTTCTCCAATGAAGACATACAAATGGCTCACAGACACACGAAAAAAATGTTCATCATCACTAGCCATTATGGAAATTGAAATCAAACCCACACCAAAATACCATATTATACCAGTTAGAATTGCAAAGATTAACAAGGCAAGAAAAAACACATGTTGGAAAGGATGTGGAGACAGGGTAACCATCTTCCACTGTTGGTGGGAATGCAGTTGGTGCAGCCACTTTGGAGAATAATGTGGAGATTCCTCAAAAAATTAAAAATGGAGCTACTCGGAATGGCAATTGCACTACTGGGCATTTACCCCAAAATACGATGTAATGAAAAGAAGTACCCCAATGTTCCCCAATGTTCATAGCAACAATGTCCACAGTAGCCATACTGTAGAAGGAGCCAAGATTCCCTTCAACAGATGAATGGATAAAGAAGATGTGGTCTATATATACAATGGAATATTACCCAGCCATCAAAAAGGATGAATATGCAACTTTTACATCAACATGGGTGGGACTGGAGGAGGTTTTTCTGAGGAAATAGGTCATTTTCATCTGGTTTCACTTAGTTGTGGAACATAAGGAATAACATGAAGGACATTAGGACAAAGAAAGAAAAAGTGAATTGGGGAAAATTGGAGGGGAAGATGAACCATGAAAGACTGTGGACTGTGAGAAACAAAATGAAGGTTTTAGAAGTGAGAGAGGTGGGGGATGGGTGAGACTGGTGGTGGGTATTAAGAAGGACCTGTATTGCATGGGACACTAGGTGTTTTATATAAACAATGAATCTTGGAACACTGCATCAAAAATTAGTGTTGTATTTTATAGTGACTAACATAACACAATAAAAAAAGAGAAAAGAGAGAGAGAGAGATGTTATCCTAAATTTTGAGAGGAATTTGTAAACCCAAATTCAAGAAGCTCAAAAGACCCCATGTTTATAGAGCAATTATTTATCGTAGTCAAGATATGGAAGCAGGCCAAGTGTCCATTTATTGATCAATGGACAAACAGTGGTGGTATATATACACTATGGAATATTACTCAGCCATAAAAGGAATGAAATCTTACCATTTACAATGACATGGATGGAGGCAGAGAGTATAATGCTAAGTGAAGTAAGTCAGTCAGAGACAAACAAAGCTCAATTCGCTCATATGTGGAATTTAAGAAACAAATCAAATGAAAAAAGGAAAAAAAATAAAGGGACAGAAAAATCAAGAAAGAAACTCTGAATTATAAAGAAAAAGTCATGGTTACCAGAAAACTGCATGTTGGAGTTGGGTTAAATAGGTGGTGGGGATTAAGAAGTACACTGGTTCTTATGAGCACCTTGTGTCTTATGGAACTTTTGAGTCACTAAATTGTATACCCGAGATTAATATAACACTGTATGTTAACTAACTATGATTAAAATAAAAACCTAAAAATATAAGTAAATAAATAAGTAAAATGAAGCTGCAAATATCACAAATAGAATTAACCCAGGGAAAATTACATCAAAACATATTATAAACAAATTATTAAGTCAAAGAAAAAGGTGAAAAATTTTTAAAAAATCAGTAAAAATGATATGTATCCAGAAAGAAAAACAATACTATAGCAGGTACACAAAAATAAAGAGAAATGAATTAAAGCATACGAATAAAAAAAAATCAAATTATAAAAGAAGAGAGCAAATTGTAAATAAAGGGACTACAAAGCAGTTAGAAAAGAATGAACAAAATGAAAACAATTTACCTATAATAACTATTTTAAATATGTTTTATAGAAGAATAGTTGGCACACAATGTTACATTAGTTATGGGCATAAAGCATAATGAATCAACAACTCTACACATACCCAGTGTTCATCAGGATAAGCATTAATATAATCTGTCACCACACAACAATATTATAATATTATTGACTCTATTTCTCTTGTCATACTTCTCATTTACATGGCTTATTTTATAAATTGAAGTTTGTACTTAATGCCTCCACATTTTTTGCTCATCCACCCCACACTATTCCATGGCAATCACCAGTTTGTTCTGTATATGTGGGTCTATTTTTGTTGTTTGCTTCTTTGGTTTGTTGTTTAGATTTCACATACAAGTGAAATCATATTATTAATCTTCTTTAACTTATTTCACTTAGAATAATACTCTCTTCTGACATTCATGTCATGAATGAGAAGGTTTAATTTTTAATGGTTGACTAATATCCTATTATATAAATATCTTATATATGTCTCCCATAGTATACCAAAATGTGTATGTTTGTGTGTGTATGCTTCTTCCATATCTTAGCTATTGTAAATAATGTAGTAATACATTGGGGTGCATATATATTTTCAAATTAGAATTAGTGTTTTCATTTTCTTTAGGTAAATATCTAGTAGAGAAATTACTGGATCATATAATATTTTTATTTTTAATTTTTTGAGGTGCCTTCCTACAGTTTTCCACAGTGGGTACATTAATTTAGATTCCCACCAACAGTGTACAAAGATTCCTTTTTCTCCATATCCTTGCCAATACTTGTTATTTTTTTTCTTTCTGATGCTAGTCATTCTGACAACTGTGAAATGATATCTCATTGTGGTTTTGATTTGCATTTCCCCAGTGATGAGTGATTTTTTTTAAGATTTTATTTATTTATTTGAGAGACGTAGATCACAAGTAAGCAGAGAAGCAGGCAGAGAGAGAGGAGGAAGCAGACTCCCTGCTGAGCAGAGAGCCCGATTCAGGGCTCCATCCCAGGACTCTGGGATCATAACCTGAGCAGAAGGCAGAGGTTTTAACCCACTGAGCCACCCAGACGCCCCAGTGATGAGTGATTTTAGGCATCTTTTCATGTTTGTCACCCATCGGTGTGATTTTTTGAAGAAAGTATTCAGGTTCTTCATTCACTTTATAATAAAAAATTCTTGGTATTGGGTTATCTGAGATCTTTATATATTTTGGATATTAACAAATTTCAGATATATCACTTGCAAATATCTTCTCCCTTTCAATATGTCACCTGTTGTTTTATTGATATTATTTTTTGTGCAAATGCTTACATTTTTGTGTATTCTCAACACTTTATTTTTGCTTGTGTTTCCCTTGTTTAGAAGTCATATCTAGAAAAATGTTTCTATGATCAATGTCCAAGAGATTGCTGCCTATATTGCCTTTATTTTATTTAAGGTGTTTTATGGTTTTTGATTTCACATATACATCTATAATTGATTATGAGCTTATTTTTCTGTGATGTAACAAATTTCAGTTTCAGTATTTTGCATATAGCTTTCCAGTTTGCCCAATAGTATTTACTGAAGAGACTATCTTTGCCCTGTTGTATATTCTTGCCTCCTTTGTCATAGATTAATTGACCATATAAGCATGGATTTATTTCTGGATCTCTGTCTTGTTCCATTAACCTACATTCTATTTTTGTGCCAGTAGCACACTATTTTGATTACTATAGCTTTATAGTATATTTTGAAATGTGCTAGGATTGTGATACCTCTGGCTTTGTTTTTTTTTTCTTGTGATTGTTTGACTATTTGGTGTTTTGTGGTTCCATACAAATTTTAGGATTATTTGGTTTGGTTCTGTGAAAAATGAGTTGGTATTTTGATAGGGATTACATTTAATCTGTATATTGTTTTGGCAGTATGGACATCAAAAATATTAATTCTTTCAGTTCATGAAATATCTTTCTACTTGTTTTGTCCTTTTCAATTTCTTTTTATCAGTTTTACAGTTTTCAGAGTACGTATCTTTCACCACCTTGGTTTATTCCTAGGTATTTTATCCCTTTGGTTGCAACTGTAAATGCAATTGCTTTCTTAATTTCTCTTGTTAATTTGTTATTTATGTGTGGAAATGCAACAAATTTTTGTGTATTAATTTGTATCGTCCAACATCACTGAATTCATTTATTAGACCTAGTCGTTCTTTGGTAGAGTCTAAATATGATGTTATGTCATAATAAAATTTTACATTTTCTTACCAATTTGGATGGTTTTTATTTCTTTATTTGTCTGATTGCTGTGGCTAATACTTCCAGTACTATATGTGTACTGGTGAATGTGGATATGCTTGTTTTGTTCCTCATCTAAGGGGAAATGCTCTCAGGTTTTCATCATTGAGTGTGATGTTAGTTGTGTTTTGTTTTTTTTTCACATATGACCTCTATGATGTTGAAGTACATTTCCTTTACAAGTACTTGTTGAGAGTTTTATCATAAAAGGAGGTTGTGCCTTGTCAAATGCTTTTTTCTACATTTACTGAGATGATCACATGGTTTTAATCCTTCCTGTTATTGATATGATACTGCATGTTGATCATATTTTATCAATATATATATTGATACTTGTATATTGAACCACTGTAGCATTCCTGGAATAACTCCCACTTGGTTGTGGTGAATTATTTTTTTAAATGTATTGTTAGATTCAGTTTACTAATACTTTGTTGAGGACTTTTGCATGTTTGTTTACCAGGAATATTGGCCTATATTTGTTGTTGTCATTGTTTGTAGTGCTTTTGTCTGTTTTTCACATCTGATAATCTTCACATCATAGAATGAACTTAGAAGCTTTTCTTCTTCTTTTAAATCTTATAGTAGTTTTGGGAAAATAAGTATTAACTTCTATATATATTTTGTAGAATTAATCTGTGAAGTTATTTTATCCTGGACATTTGTTGAGAGTTTTTGGATACTGATTCAATTCCATTAATAGTAATTTTTCTATTCAAATATTATATTTCCTCCAGAATCACTAATGGAAGATTGCATATTTCTCTGAATTTATTCATTTCTTCTAGGTTGTCCAATTTGTTGGCAACATTTTTGTAGTACTTTATTATAGTGATTGAATTTATTGGGGTGTTGGTTTTCACTACTCTTCTATTTCTGATTTTATTTATTTCAATCCTTTTTATATTCATGATTTTTGCTAAATGTTTGTCAATTTTGTTTATTTTTTTCAAAGAATTGGCACATTGGTAGGTACTATTTCTTTCCCTTGCCATTTACCACAAATACAGAGCTATGTGTCAAGGGCAGAAGGGATCCAACACTCTCTGTCTAGCCTGCTTTTTTCAAATTCCACTCCCATATTCTCTGGAGCAATTGACTTTCTTGCTCAAACCTTCCTCAGTCCCATTGTGTTGAGACCTTGTCCCAGGAAACCAGTGCAGTTTTATGCCCACACCAGGTCCCTAATGCGTGGTATTTTAACGTCAGCAGGCTGGCTGGTATAGAGCCCAGAGGGTACTGCAAGTCTCTTGGAAGGAGGTAGGTAAACAACCCAGGCATGAGAATAGCAACTGAAATATGCTTGGGACACACAGGGAGATTATTCATTCTTTAAAGATCATCTCCCTGAGAACAGCAAGTATGGAGACTCCTCTTTGGTGACAGGGCTGGCTGTCATCATTTCCCTCTGCCACCCCTCAGCATAAGCACAGAACCATTTTAGGTAAACAGCACAGCACCAAAATAGGCTGCCTAATCTGTGAAAACAAGGTCCTACATCCCAGTGCTCTGCCAGTATAACCCTTCCTGGTTAAGTGTGTCTCAGGCACAGCACATCAGATCCCTTCTCCAGAAGACCAGTAGAATCCCTGCCCACACCTTCTCCTGACTGGAGAGTTCTATAAGGCTATGGTTCTAGTAGAAGTAGTATCAGGTCTTGTTTAATAAGCAGACAAGTGCACACCTGGTGGAAAACTTGCCACACTCTGGTCAAAGACCAGCACTGCCCACTGCAGGCAAGAAGAGCCTCTGCAGATGACTGGCCTAAAGGTTAGAGCAGCTAAAACAGCAGTACAGTATATGCAGCAAACTCCACAAATACTCTCTGAAGTGCCAGGCCCTGGACATTGTAATGTGTATGTGACAGGTGTAATACCTGTTCTTCATAATGCAATAACTTTCAGTTTCAGGAAACAGAAGAAGATTTTCTAACACAGAGAAGAAGACAGAGACTTAGACAGAATGTCAAGATAGAAAAATTAATCCCAAATGAAACAAGATAAGGTCACAGTCAGATTCTAAGCAAAAACAGATATAAGTAATATGCCTGATGAAGAATTTAAATCAACAATCATAGGGAAAATCACTGGGCTTGAAAAAGGAATGGAAGATGTCAGGGAGTCCTTTACCACAGAGACAAAAGAGGTGAAAAACAGAAATAAAAACTGCAATATTTGAGATTCAAAACAGACAGGATGTAAGCAAAGAATGAATAAGTGATATAGAAGCAAAGACTGAATAAGTGAGATAGAAGAAAAATTTATGAAAATATTGAGGCTGAACATACAAGAAAAAGAATTATGCAACATAGGAAGATATTTGGGAACTCACGGACTCCATCAAAGATAATTACACTTGTGGAGTGCCTGTGTGTCTCCATTGGTTAAGCAATTGACTCTTGATTTTGGCTCAGGGAATGATCTCAAGGTCCTGGGATCAAGTCCTGTGTCAGGTTCCATGCTCCACAGGGAGTCCAATGGAGACTCCCTCTCTTCTCTCCCTTTGCCCCCCCCATTAGTGCTCTCTCTATATATAATATAAATGAATAAATATTTTTAAAAATGTAATTATACTCTTACTATAAGGGACCCAGAAAAAGAAGATTGGGAAGGTCATATTTGAGAAAATAAGAGCAGAAAATATCCCTAATCTCGTGAAGGAAAAAGGCATCCAGATCCAGGAGGCACAGAGAACTCTCATCAAAATCAACAAAAAGAGGTCAACACAAAACATTTTGCAATTAAATTTTCAAAATACAACACTAGAGGAAAAAACCCTTAAAAGCAGAAAGATAAGAGAAGTCCTTAACTTACAAGGTAAGATCTAAAAGTCTAGCTTCAGTTCTTTTCACAGAAACCTGGCAAGCCTGAAGAAAATGGCATGATATATTCATGTCGACAGCCAAGTCGACTGCCAAGAATACTCTTCCCAGCAAGGATTAATTTTATCATTCAGAATAGAAGGAGAGATAATTTCCAGACAAAAACTAAAGGAGTTCATAACCACTAAACCAGCTCTGCAAGAAATATTAAAGGAAATCTTTGAGTGGAAAGGAAAGACCAAAAGTGACAAAAACAAGAAAGGAACACAGAAAACCTTCAAAATCAATGACAAAATATATAATCAAGTGGCACTAAATACATATCTAACAATAATTACTTTGAATGTAAATTGACTAAATGCCACAATCAAAATGTGATGTCAAAATGGGTGTCAGAATGGATAAAAGAACAGGGCCCATCTACACTGTCTACACGAGATACATTTCAGACCTAAAGACAACAGCAGATTGAAAGTAAGAGGAGGGGCGCCTGGGTGGCTCAGTGGGTTAAAGCCTCTGCCTTTGGCTCAGGTCATGATCCCAGAGTCCTGGGATCGAGCCCTGCATCGGGCTCTCTGCTTGGCAGGGAGCCTGCTTCCTCCTCTCTCTCTCTGCCTGCCTCTCTCCCTACTCGTGATCTCTATCTGTCAAATAAATAAATAAAATCTTAAAAAAAAAGTAAGAGGATAAAGAAATATGTATTATGCAAATTTATTTCAAAAGAAAGTAGGAGTAGCAGTATGTACATTAGAAAAAACTGTATTTTAAGAGTACCTGCATGGCAAAGTCAGTTAAATAGCTGACTCTTGGTTTTAGCTCAAGTCATGATATTAGCATGTTAAGAACAAGATCTGTGTTGGGCTCCATGCTCAGCAAAGTCTGTTTCTTTCTCCTTTTTCCTCTTCTTCTCCCCCACCATGCTCTCTCTCTCTCTCTCTCTCTGTCAAATAAATAAATAAATAAATAAATAAATAAATCTTTAAAAAACCCATTAGATTTTAAACCAAAGACTGTAACAAGAGATGAGAAGGGCACTATATTATAATAAAGAGACTATCCAACAAGAAGATCAAACAATTGTAAATGTCCATGTCCTCAACCTGGAAGAATTCAAATGTGTAAAACAATTAATAGTAAACTAAAGGAACTTAACTGATGATAATACAATAATAGTAAGGAACTTACACATCTCACTTACCTTAATAGACAGATCATCTAAGCAGAAAATTAACAAGGAAACAAAGACTTTCAGTGACACTCTGGACCAGATGGACTTAATATATTCAGAACATTCCATCTTAAAATATCAGAATGTGCATTCTTTTCAAGTGAACATAGGACATTCTCCAGAACAGATCACATAGGAGGTCATGAATCGGCCTCAACAAGTCAAAAAGATTAAGATCATACTATGCATCATTTCTGACCACAAAATTATGAAACTTGAAGTCAAACACAAGAAAAATTTGGAAAAACCACAAATAGATGGAGATTGAACAATAGGCTACTAAACATTGAAGGAGTCAACCAGAAAGCTAAAGAAAAAAAAATACATGGAAACAAATGAAAATGAAAACACCACTGTCAAAAACCTTTGTGATGCAGCAAAAGTGGTCCTAAAAGGGAAGTATATAAAAATACAGGGATACCTTAAGAAGCAAGAAATCTCAAATTGAACCTAGCTTATACCTAAAGGAGCTAGAAAAATATCAACAAAAGTTCCCTAAAGCCAGCAGAAGGAAGGGAATAATAAAGATTAGAGTAGAAATAAATGATACAGAAACTTTAAAAAAGAGAAAACAATAAAAAATGATCAATAAAATCAGGAGCTGTTCTTTGAAAAACTCAATAAATTTGATAACAGCCTAGCCAGACTTATCAAAAACAACAGAGAAAACATCCAAATAAGTAAAATCACAAATGGGAGAGGAGAAATAAGATCCAACACCACAGAAATACAATTAAAAAGGAATATTATAAAGAAATATATCCTGACAAATTTGACAATCTGGAAGAAATGAATCAATTCTCAGAAACTAATACACTACTAAAATTGAAACAGGAAGAAATAGAAAACTTGAAATGACCAGTAACCAAGAAAGAAATTGAATCACTATTCAAAAAAGTCTCAGCAAACAAAAGTCCAGGGCCAGAGGGCTTCACCAGTGAATTCTAGCAAACTTTGAAAAAAGAAATTAATACCTGTTCTTTTGAAACTAGTCCAATATTCACAGATTAATGTAATACACGACATTAATAAAGGAAATGTTAAAAACTTTAAGATCCTTTCAACAGATGTAGGAAAAAATGTATGTGACAAAGTACAACATTGGTTCATGATACAAACCTTTAACAAAGTAGGGTTTGAGGGAATGTATCTCAACATAATAAAGGTCATATACCAAAACCCACAGCTAATATCATCCTTAATGGGGAAAAACAAAGCTTTTCCTCTATGGTCAGAAACTAGTCAAAACAGGGATACCCAACCTCACCACTGTTATTTAACAGTACTGGAAGTCCTACCTCAGCAACCAGACAAAAACAAGAAATAAAAGGAATCCAAATCATTAAGAAAGAAGTCAAGGTTTCTGTATTTGAAGACGACATGATACTTTATATAGAAAATCCTAAAACTCCACCAAAAAATTGCTAGAGCTGATACATGAATTCAGTAAAGTCGCAAGGTACAAATCAAAGTCTCAAGATACAATTCTGTTGCATTTCTATTCACAAAGAAGGAAACAGCAGAAAGAGAAATTAAGGAGTCAGTGATATTTATAATTGCACCAAATACCATAAAATATCTAGTAATAAACCTAATTAGAATGGTAAAATATCTGAAAAATATAAAATATGAATAAAACAAATTAAAGAAGAGACAAAGAAAAGGAAAAACATATCACATTCATGGATTGGAAGAATATTGTGAAAATGTCTATGTTACCCAAAGCAATCTACACTTTTAATGCAATCCCCATCAAAATACTACCAGCAATTTTTACAAAGCTGGAACAAACTATACTAAAATTTGTATGGAACAACTGGGTGCCTGGGTGGCTCAGTGGGTTAAAGCCTCTACCCTCGGCTCAGGTCATGATCCTAGGGTCCTGGGATTGAGCCCCACATCGGGCTCTCTTCTCCGCAGGGAGCCTGCTTCCTCCTCTCTCTCTGCCTGCCTCTCTGCCTAGTTGTGATTTCTCTCTGTCAAATAAATAAAATATTAAAAATAAATATATAAATAAATAAATAAATAAATAAATAATAAAATTTGTATGGAACAACAAAAGACGCTGAATAGCCAAAGCATTCTTGAACAAGAAAACCAAAACTGGAGGCATTACAATTGTAGACTTGAAGTTATATTTCAAAGTTGTAGTGACCAGGCAGTATGGTAGTGGCATGCACATACACACATACAGAAAGGACACATAGGTAAATAGAATAGAAAACCCAGAAATAACCCCACAACTGTGTTGTTAACAGGAAAGGTTACTCGATGGGAAAACAACAGCATCTTCTACAGATGGTGTTGAGAAAACTGGATAGTAACATGAAAAACAATGATACTAAAGTGCTCTCTTATACCATACACAAAAATAAATTCAAAATGGATGAAAGAGTTAAATGTGAGAGAGGAAATCATCAAAATCCTACAGAAGAACACAGTTTGTAACCTCTTTGACATGGAGGTAGCAACTTTTTACTCAATATATCTCCTGAGAGAAGGGAAGCAAATAAATATCTGCATGGTGAAGAAAGAAATCAACAAATCTAAAAGGCAGCCCAAGGAATGGGAGAAGATATTTGCAAATGACATATCTTTTAAAGGGTTAGTATCCAAAATCTGTTAAGGACTTACGAACTCAACATCCAAAACCAAATAATTCAGTTAAGAAATGTGCAGAAGTTCATAAATGGACATTTTTCCAAAGAAGGCATCTGTATTGCTAACATGAAAAGATGTTGAACATCACTAATCATCAAGGAAATTCAAACCAAAAAGTACAATGAGATATCACTTCACACTGGTCAGAATGGCTAAAATTAACAACACAGGAAACAACAGGTGTTGTGAGGATGTGGAGAAAGGGGAACTCTTCTGCACCGTTGGTTGGAATGCAAATTGGTCCAGCAACTCTGGAAAAGAGCATTCTCTCCTTCAAATATTGCAAATAGAACTACCCCATGATCCAGAAATTTCACCATTAGGTATTTACCCAAAAGATATAAAAATACTGATTTGAGGGGGAGGAGTCAAGATGGCGGAGAAGTAGCAGCCTGAGAATACATCAGGTAGCAGGAGATCAGCTCGATAGCTTATCTAAACATTGCAAACACCTACAAATCCAACGGGAGAGCGAAGAGAAGAAGAACAGCAACTCTAGAAACAGAAAATCAACCACTTTCTGAAAGGTAGGACTGGCGGAGAAGTGAATCTAAAACGACGGGAAGATAGACCACAGGGGGAGGGGCCGGCTCCCGGCAAGCGGCGGAGCAACGGAGCACAAAATCAGGACTTTTAAAAGTCTGTTCCACTGAGGGACATTGCTCCAGGGGCTAAAACGGGGTGAAGCCCACGCGGGGCCAGCGTGGCCCCAGGCCCCGCAGGGTCACAGAAGGATCGGGGGTGTCGGATTGTCGGAGAGCTCGCAGGTATTAGAACGGAGAAGCCGGCTGCAGAGACAGAGCCGAGGACTAAACTCTCAGCTCGGGGTTACCTTGGACTGGTCGCGGGCTGGGTGAGCTCGGAGCGCGGCTAGAAGCTGGGGATACGGGAGTGATTGGGTGCTACCTCTGGGGGCGCACTGAGGAGTGGGGCCCCAGGCTCTCGGCTCCTCCGGGCCGGAGACTGGGAGGCCGCCATTTTCATTCCCGTCCTCCGGAACTCTACGGAAAGCGTTCAGGGAACAGAAGCTGCCAAAAGCGAACCCGAGCCGATTACTTAGTCTGGCCGCCGGTAAGGGGGGTGCAATCCCGCCTCGGGCAAAGACACTTGAGAGTCACTACAACAGGCCCCTCCCCCAGAAGATCAACAAAATATCCAGCCAGGACGAAGTTCATCTATCAAGGAGAAAGCAGATTCAATTCCTAAGACAGCAGAGCAATTCCAGAGGAGGAGAAAGCAAAGCACGGAACTCATGGCTTTCTCCCCATGATTCTTTAGTCTTGCGGCTACTTCAATTTTTTTTTCTTTTTTCAATTTTTTTTTCTTTTTTCTTTTTTCTTCTTCTGCTAATTTTTTTTAAACTTTTACCCTTTTCTTTTTTAACATTTTTTGACTAGTTCATCTAAATATATATATTTTTTCTTTCTTTTTTATATTTTTTATTTGTTTTATTTTTTAAATTTTTTTCTTTCTTTTTTTTTTCTTTTTTTTTTTCAGAAGCTGTTTTTATCCCCTTTCTCCCCCCCACAATTTGGGGTCTCTTCTGATTTGGTTACAGCGCATTTTTCTGGGGTCTTTGCCACCCTTTTAGTAGTTTATTTGCTCCTTCATATTCTCTTATCTGGACAAAATGACAAGGCGGAAAAAATCACCACAAACAAAAGAACAAGAGACAGTACCGAAGGCTAGGGACCTAATCAACACAGACATGGGTAATATGTCTGATCAAGAGTTCAGAATGACGATTCTGAACATTCTAGCCGGGCTCGAAAAAGGCATGGAAGATATTAGAGAAACCCTCTCTGGAGATATAAAAGCCCTTTCTGGAGAAATTAAAGAACTAAAATCTAACCAAGTTGAAATCCAAAAAGCTATTAATGAGGTGCAATAAAAAATGGAGGCTCTCACTGCTAGGATCAATGAGGCAGAAGAAAGAATTAGTGATATAGAAGACCAAATGACAGAGAATAAGGAAGCCGAGCAAAAGAGGGACAAACAGCTACTGGACCATGAGGGGAGAATTCGAGAGATAAGTGACACCATAAGACGAAACAACATTAGAATAATTGGGATTCCAGAAGAAGAAGAAAGAGAGAGGGGAGCAGAAGGTCTATTGGAGAGAATCATTGGAGAGAATTTCCCTAATATGGCAAAGGGAACAAGCATCAAAATCCAGGAGATGCAGAGAACCCCCCTCAAAGTCAACAAGAATAGGTCCACACCCCGTCACCTAATAGTAAAATTTACAAGTCTTAGTGACAAAGAGAAAATCCTGAAAGCAGCCCGGGAAAAGAAGTCTGTAACATACAATGGTAAAAATATTAGATTGGCGGCAGACTTATCCACAGAGACCTGGCAGGCCAGAAAGAGCTGGCATGATATATTCAGAGCACTCAACGAGAAAAACATGCAGCCAAGAATACTCTATCCAGCTAGGCTATCATTGAAAATAGAAGGAGAGATAAAAAGCTTCCAGGACAAACAAAAACTGAAAGAATTTGCAAACACCAAACCAGCTCTCCAGGAAATATTGAAAGGGGTCCTCTAAGCAAAGAGAGAGCCTAAAAGTAGTAGATCAGAAAGGTACAGAGATAATATACAGTAACAGTCACCTTACAGGCTAATAATGGCACTAAATTCATATCTCTCAATAGTTACCCTGAATGTTAATGGGCTAAATGCCCCAATCAAAAGACACAGGGTATCAGAATGGATAAAAAAACAAAACCCATCAGTATGTTGCCTACAAGAAACTCATTTTAGACGCGAAGACACCTCCAGATTTAAAGTGAGGGGGTGGAAAACAATTTACCATGCTAATGGGCATCAGAAGAAAGCTGGGGTGGCAATCCTTATATCAGATCAATTAGATTTTAAGCCAAAGACTATAATAAGAGATGAGGAAGGACACTATATCCTACTCAAAGGGTCTGTCCAACAAGAAGATCTAACAATTTTAAATATCTATGCCCCTAACGTGGGAGCAGCCAACTATATCAACCAATTAATAACAAAATCAAAGAAACACATCAATAATAATACAATAATAGTAGGGGACTTGAACACTCCCCTCACTGAAATGGACAGATCATCCAAGCCAAAGATCAACAATGAAATAAAGGCCTTAAATGACACACTGGACCAGATGGACATCACAGATATATTCAGAACATTTCATCCCAAAGCAACAGAATACACATTCTTCTCTAGTGCATATGGAACCTTCTCCAGAATAGATCACATCCTGGGTCACAAATCAGGTCTCAACCGGTATCAAAAGATTAGGATTATTCCCTGCATATTTTCAGACCACAATGCTCTGAAGCTAGAACTCAATCACAAGAGGAAAGCTGGAAAGAACCCAAATACATGGAGACTAAACAGCATCCTTCTAAAGAATGAATGGGTTAACCAGGAAATTAAAGAAGAATTGAAAAAATTCATGGAAACAAATGATAATGAAAACACAACAGTTCAAAACCTGTGGGACACAGCAAAGGCAGTCCTGAGAGGAAAATATATAGCAGTACAAGCCTTTCTCAAGAAACAAGAAAGGTCTCAAGTACACAACCTAACCCTACACGTAAAGGAGCTGGAGAAAGAACAAGAAAGAAACCCTAAACCCAGCAGGAGAAGAGAAATCATAAAGATCAGAGCAGAAATCAATGAAATAGAAACCAAAAAAACAATAGAAAAAATCAATGAAACTAGGAGCTGGTTCTTGGAAAGAATCAATAAGATTGATAAACCCCTGGCCAGACTCATCAAAAAGAAAAGAGAAAGGACCCAAATAAATAAAATCATGAATGAAAGAGGAGAGATCACAGCTAACACCAAAGAAATACAGACAATTATAAAAACATACTATGAGCAACTCTACGCCAACAAATTGGACAATCTGGAAGAAATGGATGCATTCCTAGAGACATATAAACTACCACAACTGAACCAGGAAGAAATAGAAAACCTGAACAGGCCCATAACCAGTAAGGAGATTGAAAGAGTCATCAAAAATCTCCAAACAAACAAAAGCCCAGGGCCAGACGGCTTCCAGGGGAATTCTACCAAACATTTAAAGAAGAACTATTTCCTATTCTCTTGAAACTGTTCCAAAAAATAGAAATGGAAGGAAAACTTCCAAACTCATTTTATGAGGCCAGCATCACCTTGATCCCAAAACCAGACAAGGATCCCACCAAAAAAGAGAACTACAGACCAATATCCTTGATGAACACAGATGCAAAAATTCTCGCCAAAATACTAGCCAATAGGATTCAACAGTACATTAAAAGGATTATTCACCACGATCAAGTGGGATTTATTCCAGGGCTGCAGGGTTGGTTCAACACCCGCAAATCAATCAATGTGATAGAACACATTAATAAAAGAAAGAACAAGAACCATATGATACTCTCAATAGATGCTGAAAAAGCATTTGACAAAGTACAGCATCCCTTCCTGATCAAAACTCTTCAAAGTGTGGGGATAGAGGGCACATACCTCAATATTATCAAAGCCATCTATGAAAAACCCACCGCAAATATCATTCTCAATGGAGAAAAACTCAAAGCTTTTCCGTTAAGGTCAGGAACACGGCAGGGATGTCCATTATCACCACTGCTATTCAACATAGTACTAGAAGTCCTAGCCTCAGCAATCAGACAACAAAAAGAAATTAAAGGCATCCAAATTGGTAAAGAAGAATTCAAACTATCACTCTTCGCAGATGATATGATACTATATATGGAAAACCCAAAAGACTCCACTCCAAAACTGCTAGAACTTGTACAGGAATTCAGTAAAGTGTCAGGATATAAAATCAATGCACAGAAATCAGTTGCATTTCTGTACACCAACAACATGACTGAAGAAAGAGAAATTAAGGAGTCAATCCCATTTACAATTGTACCCAAAACTATAAGATACCTAGGAATAAACCTAACCAAAGAGACTAAGAATCTATACACAGAAAATTATAAAGTACTCATGAAAGAAATTGAGGAAGACACAAAAAAATGGAAAAATGTTCCATGCTCCTGGATTAGAAGAATAAATATTGTGAAAATGTCTATGCTACCTAAAGCAATCTACACATTTAATGCAATCCCTATCAAAATACCATCCATTTTTTTCAAAGAAATGGAACAAATAATCCTCAAATTTATATGGAACCAGAAAAGACCTCGAATAGCCAAAGGAATATTGAAGAACAAAGCCAACGTTGGTGGCATCACAATTCCGGACTTCAAGTTCTATTACAAAGCTGTCATCATCAAGACAGCATGGTACTGGCACAAAAACAGACACATAGATCAGTGGAACAGAATAGAGAGCCCAGAAATCAACCCTCAACTCTATGGTCAACTAATCTTCGACAAAGCAGGAAAGAATGTCCAATGGAAAAAAGACAGCCTCTTCAATAAATGGTGCTGGGAAAATTGGACAGCCACATGCAGAAAAATGAAATTGGACCACTTCCTTACACCACACACGAAAATAGACTCCAAATGGATGAAGGACCTCAATGTGAGAAAGGAATCCATCAAAATCCTTGAGGAGAATGCAGGCAGCAACCTCTTCGACCTCAGCCGTAGCAACATCTTCCTAGGAACAACGGCAAAGGCAAGGGAAGCAAGGGCAAAAATGAACTATTGGGATTTCATCAAGATCAAAAGCTTTTGCACAGCAAAGGAAACAGTTAACAAAACCAAAAGACAACTGACAGAATGGGAGAAGATATTTGCAAATGACATATCAGATAAAGGGCTAGTATCCAAAATCTATAAGGAACTTAGCAAACTCAACACCCAAAGAACAAACAATCCAATCAAGAAATGGGCAGAGGACATGAACAGACATTTCTGCAAAGAAGACATCCAGATGGCCAACAGACACATGAAAAAGTGCTCCACGTCACTCAGCGTCAGGGAAATACAAATCAAAACCACAATGAGATATCACCTCACACCAGTCAGAATGGCTAAAATTAACAAGTCAGGAAATGACAGATGCTGGAGAGGATGTGGAGAAAGGGGAACCCTCCTCCACTGTTGGTGGAAATGCAAACTGGTGCAACCACTCTGGAAAACAGCATGGAGGTTCCTCAAAATGTTGAAAATAGAACTACCCTATGACCCAGCAATTGCACTACTGGGTATTTATCCTAAAGATACAAACATAGTGATCCGAAGGGGCACGTGTACCCGAATGTTTATAGCAGCAATGTCTACAATAGCCAGACTATGGAAAGAACCTAGATGTCCATCAACAGATGAATGGATCAAGAAGATGTGGTATATATACACAATGGAATACTATGCAACCATCAAAAGAAATGAAATCATGCCATTTGCGACGACGTGGATGGAACTAGAGCGTATCATGCTTAGTGAAATAAGTCTCGGAGAAAGACAACTATCATATGATCTCCCTGATATGAGGACATGGAGAAGCAACATGGGGGGGTAGGGGGATAGGAGAAGAGTAAATGAAACAAGATGGGATTGGGAGGGAGGCAAACCATAAATGACTCTTAATCTCACAAAACAAACTGGGGGTTGCTGGGGGGAGGTGGGATTGGGAGAGGGGGAGCGGGCTATGGACATTGGGGAGGGGAGGCGAACCATAAGAGACTATGTACTCTGAAAAACAACCTGAGGGTTTTGAAGGGTCAGGGGTGGGAGGTTGGGGCAACCTGAGGGTTTTGAAGGGTCAGGGGTGGGAGGTTGGTGGAACAGGTGGTGGGTAATGGGGAGGGCACGTTTTGCATGGAGCACTGGGTGTTGTGCAAAAAGAATGAATACTGTTACACTGAAAAAATAAATAAAATGAAAAAAAATACTGATTTGAAGGGATACATGCACCCTAATGTTTATAGTAGCATTATTGACAATGGCTAAACTATGGAAAGAGCCCAAATGTCTATGTACTGATGAGTGGATAAAGATGTGGTATGTGCATACAATGGAATATTGCTCAGCCATAGAAAAGAGAATTGTTTGATATTTGCAACATGGTGGGTGGAGCTAGACAATATTATGCAAAGTGAAATATGTCTTTCAGAGAAAGAAAAATACTAGATGTTTTCACTCATATGGGGAATATAAGAAACAAGACAATGAACATGGGGGCAAAAGGAGAGGAAAATCATGAAACAGATTGCTAACTCTAGAGAGAAAACTGATGGATATCTGAGGGAAGGCAGGTCAGTGATGGATTAAACAATGATAGGTATTAAGGAGGGCACTTGTAGTGATGAACACTGGGTGTTATATGTAAGTGATGAATCACTAAATTCTACTCCTGAAAATATTATTGCACTGTATGTAACTAGCTAAAATTAAAAAAATGGAAAATAAAATAAAATAAACTAATGGGGAAAATGTTTTGTTGTTGTTGTTGTTTTTCTTGCTGTTCTTGACTTTTCCTCACACTCTTAATTAATAACTATGCTCATAATTTCTCTAGAGACTTGAGTTCTATTATCATCCACTCCATAATTATCCAATTTGATCTGGAAAAATTCTGCAGGCACCGAGAGCAATGTCCTCTGGTTTACTTCTGGAAGCTAATTCACTCCCGACTCCAGGGGCACCTTCTCTGTTGGCATCTAATGGAAAATATTCTCTCCTTGGTATATTTTACACCATCTTTTCTCCATCTTTTTGTTGGCATATTAATTTAGGCCATTTGTTCTGGAAATAAACAGAGGAAGAAGTCAGAAATACTGCTCTTTCATCATTACTACAGAAAGTGAATGTGTATTGAGAACTACGTTATTTCATCAAGGTATTATTCATTTTCTATTTCCCAGATTTTTATTCATGAAGGAAACAATGATAAACCTGTCATGAAGTTTATGTAATCAATAATTTCAACCTGTTTGTGAGAAAAACATCAAGACAGGTGTTTGATTAAAGTGATTCAATCATTCCCTTAGTTACTATGCTATGTGATTTTGTCAATAAAATAAGCAAACAAAAAAACTTAGCTCAGACCAGGTACACTGGTTTTTACTAATTTAATTAGTTTAGAAAATACATAATTCATCTTGGAGCAATTTTTTAAAAAAAAAACCTCATGGTACAGATTTGTTTATTTTATTTTATTTTTATTTTTTTTAGCATTGAGATCTGTTCCTTACTGTAAATAGACTTAGTATTAGCTCAGAAAAGGCTGCACTGTTGTGTGTGTAAGGATACTTCATATGGATCATTTAAATGCTCTCAAAGTTGGTGGGTCAGAAAAACTCATCGTATTTGCTGCTATTTTATTATTGTGGAAATTGAGACTAAAATTTTTGTTTAGCTTCCCCAATTTAAAACAGCTCAGTCGTGTCAGAACATGGATAGAACTCAGGTCTTCTTCAATCCCATTACTCCTCAGAACACAGGTTATACTTAGTTTTATTAACTTTATGAACTTGATTTGTTAATCTTTTGAGTGAAGTATTGAGACATGGAGGAGAAGGATATGAACTTAGGGTATTCTTATGTAGTCAAATTGTGTACTTGGGTAGGATAACCAGAATCATTAACCAATGATCATTAACCAATGATCCCAGGTAAATAACCAAGTTCAGAGGCTCTGTTCTGCCCAAGGCATGATAAAATGACATCACTGCCCAGGAACAGCGTGTCTAAGCTGGTACATCCTAAAATATCATATGTTTAAGTAAAATAGGAATGGGCATAATGTCCTGAAGCTGCTTTATTGCAGTTACTCCATGTTCAGGGCAATCATGCTACTTTGGCATTTGACAGTCTTGGAATCATTAGGGAGCCGAAGCAAGAACCCTTATACTCCTTCACTCAGCATAGCCTCATATTTCTTGCGAAGTTCCTCCTCAAATTTAACTCTCTCCTGTCAACAGTGAGAGGAGATGCTAAGGTCCATTTATTCAATATGCAGGAAAATCATTGTACATTTATTTATGTTATTGCCAAGGGAGAAATTCCACAAGCTGTTCCTTTGTTCCTCATGTAATGTGTGATTTAAAACACAGATTTGGAAGCAGGACAATGATATCTATTAATTAATCATGTATATATATGCATATTTGTGTGAAAGGGAATTGTACCTTTTTTATGTGTTAACTACCAAAACTTTATTAAATGAATCAACCAACTTGTCTAACATTTTGAATAAGATACATTGTATATATTTGCATTGATTATATATACATAATATTATATATATATACACACATATACATATATTTAGGATTATACATCTAGAAGTTTTTCTTCTATGTACTCAATTCTAAATCATTTGCAATTAAAAACATTGATTTAATAAGTGATGAGCACTGGGGGTTATACTGAACTGATGAATCATTGAACATTATATCAAAAGCCAATGATGTAGTATACATTGGCTAATTGAATTTATTTATTTATTTATTTTTAAAAATTATTTTTTTTATTTGACAGAGTTAGAGATAGACACAAAGAGAGCACAAGCAGTGGGAGCAGCAGAGGGAGAGGGAGAAGCAGCCTCCCTGCTGAGCAAGAAGCCTGATGCAAGGATTGATCCAAGGACCCTGGGATCATGAACTGAGTGGAAGGCAGATGCTTAACTGACTGAGCCAGGTAACTTTGGCTAATTGATTTCAAACACAAAAATAATTTTTAATAAAAATAAATGATAACTATATAAAATTTTATTATCTTTGTTCCTCTTTTTAGAGTGCAGGAGCTGTGGCTATTAGAGATGAGGAATTAGAATATTATTTCCCCATTTGTTAGATGATACTAGACTATAGATTATGAGGGATCTACCATATGGCAGTAGTGCAGATTTTTGTATTGATTGCAACCAAGTTATCCTGGGAGATATCTATATCTATATCTATATTTATATCTATATCTATCTATATCTATATATCTATCTATATCTATATCCATATCTGTATCTATATCTATATATAGATCTATAGATCTATAGATCTATAGATCTATATATAGATACAGATATATATCCATATCTGTATCTATATCTATATATCTATATATAGATACAGATATATATCCATATCTGTATCTATATATAGATATAGATACAGATATGGATACAGATATGGACATGGATATGGATACAGATATGGATACAGATATGGATATAGATATTATTGCTGACTCAGCCTGGAAGGGTATTTTTTGGTCTGTTTCTTTTTTAAGATTTTATTTGTTTATTTGACAGACAGAGATCACAAGTAGGCAGAGAGGCAGGCAGAGAGAGAAGGGGAAGCAAGCTCCCTGCTGAGCACAGAGCCCAATGTGGGGCTCGATCACAGGACCCTGGGATCGTGACCTGATCCAAAGGCAGGGGCTTTAACCCACTGAGCCAACCAGGCACTCTGTTTTTTGTTTTAAGAAGATACAAGTCTTTGTTTTGTGGTTGTGTAGTTGGAACTCTTTTAGTTCAAACCAATAAACTAACATTTCACTCTTGCTTTATTAAATTCTATTGATAATTAAAAGCACAAAATTTAGATTTGAATTGTTGTATATTGCTAAAATATCATTAAAATGCAGATCAAAATATGCATAACATGGTAGAAAATAATATAACAAGCATCTGATTCCTAATAACTTGTTTTATTAAACCTCATAATTCTGGGATTTGGAGTTTTAATAAGTGGGGTTTCTTATTGGATCCATAATACCAAGGAAATAGTTTCATCTTTTCTCACTGAATTTTATAATTAATTTAAAATGTAGAATCCAATTCACAGTACACAAAAGTATTCCAATTGTTTCTTTATGTAACATAAATTTCTATATTTCTATATTTCACAATATTAAAAGAAATTTTATTAATCTAGAAGGTTTAGTATAAAAATGATAATTAATAAACAATATTTAGTTTTGTCACTTATTAACATTTTTGTGTTTTCTTTGATTTTAAGTATTAACATGTTACAGACATAGTTAATATTCAATTTTTATTTCACTTTAATCTCACTGCTTCCCTTCCCCATTCCATGTTTCTCTCTCTTTTCAAAAAAAAAATTTTTGTAAGTAAATTCTATACCCAATGTGGGGCTAGAACCCATGACCCCAAGATCAAGAGTCACAAGTTCCACCAGCTGAGCTTGCCATGTGCCCCTGTTCCATTTTCTTAATTGGTACATTGTATTCATTCTTGTAACTGATTTATACAACTCATATAAGTGTGTAGCCATAGATAATATGCTGTGTTTTTCTGAATGTTTAAACTAATATGATTGGAAATACATTCTATATAACACCTTGCAGCATGCATTTTTTATTTATTTATGCATGTAGAGCTATCACATTTCATGTCTACAGTGTTTGATTCTGGGATAAAATGGGGTATATCAAACAGCATCCCAATGATGGGAATTTGGAGTTTAAACATACTAGAACAAACATCCTTAATTATGTCATTTTAAAATATATATATATTTGTTAGAAGTAACATCACTGCATCAAAACTTCCACATTTTAATTGATTGTATATTGCCAAATGACACTTCAAACTATGTAGACTTCTTAAATGCAAAACATCAGTAAATGAGAATTTCATCCTTCACATCTTTGTTACAAATTTAGTAGTCAGACTTACATGCACTCTGTGTTTTAAGCCAATGAGCACACAAAAAAAGCACATCTTGTTATGGTTTTAATTTGTATTTCCATGACTAGTAAGATTGAAGATATTTTTGAATTCACGATCGATCATTACTTTGTGTTTATGAGCAGCTTCAGTTCAATTTGCTCGCATTTTTCTTTTATGTTAATTTGTTTTCTTATAATTTCTTCTTTATCAGTGATGGTATGCTTTTGTCATTTACACTGCAAATATTTATTGTTCATAATTTGACTTTGTGTTATGGTGTCATTTTGTAAAATTATTTATATTAATGATAAAATGCATATTTCAAACTAATTGCTATTTATAATCTTTGGGAAGAAAATTATCTTCAAAATTTGTCACAACCCAAGGTCCTATATTTCTTATAAGTACTGATAGCATTCATTTCATATTTCCATAGTTACAAAGGATAATATTTACGTGCTTTATCATCAACATGAAGTAAGTAAGCAGTGAAGAATAAAAGGGATAACCAGAAATTTGACTTTGAAATAACTGTAAAGTTGTCTGTAATCTTAAAAAAATTAATAAATTGTGAACTATAATATTTTGGATTCATGGAAAGAGAATATAACATGCAGATGACTTTGCTGTGGACAATCATATATGTTTTAAACATGCAGACAGTACCACCAAGGAAAAGCAAAGATATGAGAATAACTGATTAACATATAGAAAACAAATATTTATTTTCATAAATCATGTTAACCAAAATTATAACCCATCAGAGAAGTTAGTATAATGCAAAGGTTAACAACACTGATCTTAAAAACAGACTGCCTGGATTTTAAGGCTGTCTCGGGCTCTAGATTTTTGAGTGATTATGGACAAATTAATTGGCCTTGCTCAGCCTTAGTTTCTTCTTCTATAGAATGAGAATAATAGTATCATTTTACTCCATTGTTTCATTATTAATATTAATTAAGTTAATGTATTTATTGTGCAGAAAACAAATTGGCACAGAGAAGGTGCTACAAAAGTTTGTGTTCTTTTCCAAATCGGAACTATTTGTAATGAGTTTTAAATTTAAGAACCATATCCTTTTTAATTATACAGCAAATCCCAAATTTCAAGTGGCTTACCCCAACGTTATTCAACATAAAACTAGAGAGGGATGGTTCTGTCCAGGAGGTGTAACTGTTATAATTCTAAACTTTTGTACCAAACAAATTACCCAGAAACATATAAAAAGACAAATTTCTGGGTTTTACCTTACAAATTCTCAATTAGTAATTTTACCTTGGGCCCTAAAAATTCATATTTTCAACAAGCATAATAACTAGTTTGCTCAAATAATAAAAATAAAACCAAAAACAAACTTCTAATTTCATAGATTGAGGAGTACTTTAGAGTAAATACACCAAACTAATGAAAAACTTCTGTAAATTACTGATTGAACTATTAAAAATCTTATCTATATTTCTCTCAGAATCTTCCCGGATATTAAAAACCTGCCTATTAGGATTTACAAAATGGTAGTGGAGTAGGAGGACCCAAGCTCATCTTATCTCTCAAACACAAGATAACTATCAAATCATCCTAAATAGCCCAGAATTAAGGCTGATGATTGACAGAATTCCACAATTAAAGGGAGAGAAGGGGCCATTTTGAAGAACGTAAGAAGTGGTGACATATGGTTCAGGGGGAAAGGGATTAGAGGTGCTGTGTAGGTAAGGGAGCTGTGTTCACAGAGGACAAGAGACAGAGGAGCACCCGGGGCAATGCACAAGGAGAATGTTTCCCCAAAGTCATTGCGTTAGAATATAAGAGTGGCTGAGTTTCATGTGTCCCTGCAATGAGCTTAAATACTGGAATTTTAAAGGTCAGTGGCCTTGGTGGAGATAGAACACAGAGCCCTGGCCTTACACTGCTCCTGGAGGGAAGGCAGGCAAAGAACCCTGGAATGTGGAAACATCAATCTGAAGAACACCTGGGCACACAGGAGGAAGATAATTCACTCTTTTCTGAGTGTATCCCTGAGAGGAAGCTTTTAAGGAGACACCTATCCACAAACAAAGGAGCTGGCTGGCACCATTTCCCTCCCCATCCCTCAAAAAAACACAGAACCACCTGCAGGAAGTAGCCCAGCACTGACACTGTCTAACTAACTTGCTTCCATCAACACCAAGAGTCCTGCCCTCTGCCAGGACTGCCCTTCCCAGTCAATATTCCCTCAACTCCAATGTGGTGGGCCCTTCCCCCAGAAGACCAGTGCAAGTACCTGCTCACAACACATCTCCTGACCTGAAAATTTGGCAGAGCTTCACACCTGGTGGAGTTGGAGTCAGGTTTTATTCACAAACATACCAGAGAACACCTAGTTAAAATCCACCACATTCAGGCCAGAGACCAAACACTGCCCACAAAAGGCAAGGATCAGCTCTGTGGACAACTAGCCTGAAGGATGGAGCAGCCACAACACAACAGCAGAGCACACAAGCATACACCTGAAGTGCCAGTCCCTAGACACTACAGGACTTCTTCATAAGGCCATTACTTTCAGGAACAGGAAAGTAAATTACTCCTGCACAGCAGGAGAGATTAAGATGAACTGTAGAGAGGGAGGAATTTATCTGAAATTAAAAAACAAAATAAGGTGATAGCCAGAGATCTAAGTGAAACAGATATACAAGCAACATGCCTGAGGAAGAATTTAAGCCAACAATCATTAGGATAGTCCCTGGGCTTGAGAAAAGAATAGAATACATTATGGAGACCGTTACCACAATGATAAAAAAGTCAAAAAAATATCAATCAGTGGTGAAGAATGCAATAACTGAGACTAGAAACAGGCTTCATGCAATGAGCAGTAGGCTGGAGGGAGCAGAGGGAGACAAAGTACTGGAAAATAATAAAGCTGAATAAAAGAGAGGAAAACAACATGACTACAGACTGAGGGAACTCAATGACTCCATCAAATGTAATAACATTGTATTATAAGGGTCCCAGAAGAAGAAGAGAGAAAAGGGGCAGAAAATTTATTTAAAGAAATAATAGCTGAAACATCCCTAATCTGGGGAAGGAAACAATCATCCAGATCCAAGAGACATAGAGAACTCCCATCAAAATCAACAAAAGCAGGACAACAATGAGACATACTGTAATTAAATTTGCATAATATAGTGATAACGAAAAAATTCTAAAAGCAGCAAGACAAAAGAAGTCCCAAACTTACAAGGAAGACCCATAAGGATGGCTAGCTGGGGAATTCCCAACAGAAACCTGACATGCCAGAAGAAAGTGGTATGATATATTCAAATTGCTGAATGGGGAAAATCTGCACAAAGAATATTCTATCCAGCAAGAGTATCATAGAGAAGAGAGGAGAAAAAAAGAGTTCCCGAGACAAACAAATACCAAAGGAGTTCCTGACCACTAAACCAGCTCTGTAAGAAATATTAAAGGTAACTCTTTGAGTGGAAAGGAAAGACCAAAAGTGACAAAAACTAGAAAGGATCAGAGAAAATCTCCAAGAACAATGACAAAAGAAGCAATAAAATGACAATAAATATACATCTATCAATGATTACTATGAGTGTAAATGTACTAAATTCTCCAATTAAAAGACATAGGGTGTCAAAAATTGATAAAAAAACAAGACCCTCAATACTGCCTATAGGAAGTTCATTTCAGACCTAAAGTCAACTTCATTTTGAAAGTAAGGGAATGGAGAAACAGGTATCATGCAAACAGATATCAAAACAAAGTCAGAGTGGCAGTAGTTATATCAGACAAACTACACTTTTTTTGTTCTTTTTTTGTATTTGTGGTCTTTTTCAAAGACAGAACATCATAGATATGCAGTACAATCAGCAGAGTTTATTTAAGGTGAAAGTACACTCTCTAGATGTAAGAGCAGGTGAGTTCAAGGGAGAGCTGCATTTTTGTTGTTGTTGTTCTTTTATTCTTTTTTCTGCTTTGGTATTATGGTAATGCTGGCCTTACAGAATGATTTGGAATGTATCCCTCTATTCCATTATTTGTAGGATTTTATAGGATTGCCATTAGTTATTATTATTTTTTAATGGTTGGTAGAGTTCACGAAAGAAAGCATGTGTTCTTGGACTTTTCTGTGCTGGGAGATTTTTGACTCTTAATTCAGTTTTTAATCTTGTTATTGTTATTGGTCTACAAGATTTCCTACTTATTTGATCCAAGATTTATTATTCAATCTTCATATTTAGACCATTTTAAGGAATTATGTGCATTGTTTTTCTAAGTTATCTGATTTTTTAGTATATAATTATTTATGGTAATCTGTTATCACACTATGTATTTCTGTGGTATCTGTTGTATTGTTTTCACTTTCATTTATCCATTTATCATGGATTAAAAAAATCTTTTTTTTTTCCTTTCCTTTTCTTTAGTCAGTGTAACTAAAGCATTGCCAATTTCTTTTTTTCTTTTTTTAACTCATAATTCTTTCAATGTATTTCACTGTATTTCCTTTTTCTACTAAATTTCAGTTATTTATTCTTTCTATAGTTCCTTGAGATTTAGTGAAAAGTTGTTTATTTGACTTTTCTTAATATAAGCATTTATAGCATAAAAAACAAAAATAGAGTTACTATATGATTTAATAATTTTTAATTTTATATTAAATTATATTTTATTATATATAATTATATATATAATATATATGAAATTATATTTAAATTATAAATTATATTTAATAATTTTTAATTTTAACTTAGTTTAGTCTAGTTTATTCTTTTTTAATTTTTATTTTCTACTATACATATAGAGTTAAACTTCAAGGTAATCCCCTTTCCCCAATCAATGCTACCCCTATAGGCAAACCAGTTTCTAATCCCCCTGTAACTTAGGAAAGTTGAGTCCCTTAACAAAAACATCAAGATACCTTCAGGAAGAATCAAAATAACCTTCCTCACCCACACTGAGAATTTATAACCACTCTCCCAATTTTTCCTTCTGTCAGTGTTTCTGTGAATTTCTGTTTGTCCTGATAATATATAAATCTTATACCTGGGGTTCTTTCTGATGAGGTTCTTCCATTTTTTTTGCTTATATATATTTTTTTCTCTTGTCATATACTTTTGTCAGTCTTTTTGTTTGTCTGTTTTTGTTTGTATACTTCATAAATCTTACCTTGTGGCCCATTTGGGCTGAGCCTTCTCTTTTATCTTCCTTTTTTTCCTGATTCTCTCTCTGTCTCTTGTTTTTTCCTATTTTCTTTCCCCTTTTTTTCTTTCTTCTTCTCTATTTCTTTTTCTTTTCTTTTTTCTCTTATTTGGGTGGGGAATCCTGATTGCACAGAAGCATTCCAGGGTGCACATTGACTGCACCACAATCGATAAGTCCAGCTGCATCTGTTCAGTCACCTCTTTCCAAAATGACTAGGAGGAGGAATACCCAACAGAAGAAAAATACAGAGGATGGACCTTCTTCAACAGAATTAATGGCTATCCACAGAGACAATATGTCAGAAAAGGAATTCAGACTAACAATTATCCAGGCAATAGCTAGGTTGGAGAAAGCCATGGATGACCAAACAGAATTGATTAGGGCAGAACTGAAAGCCACCAGGGATGATGTTCACAATGTTAGGGCAGAACTGAAAGCCACCAGGGATAATGTTCAAAATCCTCTCAATGAGTTCCAATCCAATCTAAATTCTCTAAAAGCTAGGGTAACTGAGACAGAAGATAGAATTAGTGATCTGGAGGACAAACAGAGAGAGAGAAAAGATCAGGAGGAAGCCTGGAACAAACAGCTCAGAAGCCATGAAAACAGAATCAGGGAAATAAACGATGCCATGAAATGTTCCAATGTCAGAATTATTGGAATCTCTGAAGGGGAGGAAAAAGAAAGAAGTCTAGAAGATATAGAGGAAGAAGTTGTCTATGAAAATTTTCCCAATCTCACGAACGGAAACAACATTCATGTACTAGAGGCAGAGAGATTTCCTCCCTAGATTTTAAATTCTCGAAAGTCCTCACGAAACCTTATAGTTAGAATGAGGAATTATGTTTCAAGAGAGACCCTCTTAAAAGCAGCTAGGAGAAAAAAGCTCCTTACATAGAGAGGAAAGCGCATTAAAATAACGTCAGACCTTTCCACAGAGAGCTGGCAAGCCAGGAAGGGCTGGCAAAATATATTCAGAATACTAAATGAGAAGAACATGCAACCAAGAATACTCTATCCAGCAAGACTGACATTTAAAATGGATGGAGAGATAAAGAGTTTCCAAGACCGGCAAGGCTTAAAAGACTATGCAACCACCAAGCTGACACTGCAGGAAATATTAAGGGGGGTCCTATAAAAGAGAAAAAATCCTAAGAACATCATTGAACAGAAATATAGAAACAATCTACAGACAGAAAGACTTCAAAGGCAACACGATGTCAATAAAAACCTATCTCTCAATAATCACTCTCAATGTGAATGGCCTAAATGCGCCCATAAAATGACAAAGGGTTGCAGATTGGATAAAACGACAGGACCCATCCATATGTTGTCTACAAGAGACCCATTTTGAACCTAAGGATATACCCAGACTGAAAGTGAAGGGATGGAGAAGCATCTTTCATGCCAATGGGCCTCAAAAGAAGGCCGGAGTAGCGATTCTCATATCACATAAATTAGATTTTAAACTAAATACTGTAGTCAGAGATACAGAAGGACACTATGTAATTCTTAAAGGGACTATCCGCCAAGATGATCTAACAATTGTGAATATCTATGCCCCCAATATGGGAGCACCCAATTACATAAGAAAACTAATAATCAAGATAAAGAGTCATATTGATATGAATACAATAATAGTAGGAGAACTTAATACACCTCTCTCAGAAATAGACAGATCATCGAAGCAGAAAATTAATAAAGAAATAAGAGCATTGAATGAGACATTGGACCAGATGGACCTCATAGACATATACAGAACATTCCACCCTAAAACAACAGAATATTCATTCTTCTCAAGTGCACATGGAACCTTCTCCAGAATAGACCACATACTGGGTCACAAAGCAGGACTCAAACGATACCAAAAGACTGACATTATTCCCTGCATATTCTCAGACCACAATGCTTTGAAACTGGAGCTCAATCACAAGGAAAAGTTCAGAAGGAACTCAAACACATGGAAGCTAAAGACCACCTTGCTTAAGAATGCTTGGATCAACCAGGAGATCAAAGATGAACTTAAACAATTCATGGAAACCAATGAGAATGAAGACACTTTGGTCCAAAACCTATGGGATACACCAAAGGCGGTTCTAAGGGGGAAATACATAGCCATCCAAGCCTCCCTCAAAAACACTGAAAAATCCAAAATACACCAGCTATCTCTACACCTTAAAGAAGTGGAGAATCAACAACAAATCAAACCAACTCCACATGCAAGAAGGGAAATAATCAAGATTAGAGCAGAGATCAATGAGGTAGAAACGAGAGATACAGTAGAACGTATCAATGAAACTAGAAGCTGTTTTTTTGAAAGAATCAATAAGATCGATAAACCATTGGCCACACTAATCCAAAAGAAAAGAGAGAAAGCCCAAATTAATAAAATTATGAATGAAAAGGGAGAGATCACAACTAACACCAAGGAAATAGAAACAATCATCAGAAATTATTACCAACAGTTATATGCCAATAAGCTAAGCAACCTAGATGAAATGGATGCATTCCTGGAAAACTACAAACTCCCAAAATTGAACCAGGAAGAAATTGACAACCTGAATAGACCGATATCTAGTAATGAGATTGAAGCAGTGATCAAAAACCTCCCAAAAAACAAGAGCCCAGTACCTGAAGGATTCCCTGGGGAATTCTACCAAACTTTCAAAGAAGAAATAACACCTATTCTCCTGAAGCTGTTCCAAAAATTGAAGCAGAAGGAAAACTTCCAGACTCTTTTTATGAAGCCAGCATTACCCTGATCCCCAAACCAGGCAAAGACCCTACCAAAAAGGAGAATTTCAGACCAATATCACTGATGACTATGGATGCAAAGATTCTCAACAAGATCCTAGCAAACAGGATCCAGCAGCACATTAAAATGATTATCCACCATGACCAGGTGGGATTCATCCCTGGGTTGCAAGGTTGGTTCAACATTTGCAAATCAATCAATGTGATAGAACAAATCAATAAGAGAAGAGAGAAGAACCACGTGGTCCTCTCAATTGATGCAGAAAAAGCATTTGACAAAATCCAGCATCCGTTCCTGATGAAAACGCTTCCAAGTATAGGGATAGAGGGAATATTCCTGAACTTCATAAAATCTATCTATGAAAGACCCACAGCAAATATCATCCACAATGGGAAAAAGCTTGCAGCCTTCCCGTTGAGATCAGGAACACGACAAGGATGCCCACTCTCACCAGTCTTGTTCAACATAGTATTAGAAGTTCTAGCAACGGCAATCAGACAACAAAGAGAAATAAAAGGTATCCAAATTGGCAAGGAAGAAGTCAAACTCTCTCTCTTCGCAGATGACATGATTCTTTATATGGGAAACCCCAAAGACTCCACCCCCAAACTACTAGAACTCATACAGCAATTCAGTAACGTGGCAGGATACAAAGTCCATGTACAGAAATCAGTGGCTTTCTTATACACTAACAATGAAAATACAGAAAGGCAAATTAGAGAATCAATTCCATTTACTATAGCACCAAGAACCATAAGATACCTGGGCATAAACCTAACCAAAGAGATAAAGGACCTGTACTAGAGGAACTACAGAACATTCATGAAAGAAATTGAAGAAGACACAAAAAGATGGAAGACTGTTCCATGCTCTTGGATTGGAAGAATAAACATTGTTAAAATGTCTATACTGCCTAGAGCAATCTATACTTTTAATGCCATTCTGATCAAAATTCCACCAGTATTTTTCAAAAAGCTGGATCAAATAATCCTAAAATTTGTATGGAATCAGAAGAGACCCCGAATTGCTAAGGAAATGTTGAAAAACAAAAACAAAACTGGCAGCATCACGTTACCCGATTTCAAGCTTTACTACAAAGCTGTGATCACCAAGACAGCGTGGTACTGGCATAAAAACAGACACATAGACCAGTGGAACAGAGTGGAGAGCCCAGATATGGACCCTCAACTCTATGGTGAAATAGTCCTCGACAAAACAGGAAAAAATATTCAATTGAAAAAAGACAGTAACTTCAATAAATGGTGCTGGGAAAACTGGACAGCGATATATAGAAGAATGGAACTTGACCATTCTCTTACACCGTACACAAAGATGAACTCGAAATTGATAATAGACCTCAACATGAGACAGGAATCTATCAGAATCCTGGAGGAGAACATAGGCAGTAACCTCTTCGATATCAGCCACAGCAACTTCTTTCAAGATATGTCTCCAAAGGCCAAGGAAACAAAAGCGAAAATGAACTTTTGGGACTTCATCAAGATCAAAAGTTTCTGCACAGCAAAGGAAACAGTCAACAAAACAAAAAGGCAACCCACGGAATGGGAGAAGTTATTTGTAAATGACAGTACAGACAAAAGGTTGATATCCAGGATCTATAAAGAACTTCTCAAACTCAACACACACAAAACAGGTAATCATATCGAAAAAATGGGCAGAAGATATGAACAGACACTTCTCCAATGAAGACATACAAATGGCTATCAGACACATGAAAAAATGTTCATCATCATTAGACATCAGTGAGATTCAAATTAAAACCACATTGAGATACCACCTGACACCAGTTAGAATGGCCAAAATTAGCAAGACAGTTAACAACATGTGTTGGAGAGGATGTGGAGAAAGGGGAACCCTCTTCCACTGTTGGTGGGATTGCAAGTTAGTGCAGCCACTTTGGAGAACAGTGTGGAGACTCCTGAAGAAATTAAGAATAGAGCTTCCCTATGACCCTGCAATTGCACTGCTGGGTATTTACCCCAAAGATACAGATGTAGTGAAAGAAGGGCCATCTGTACCCCAATGTTTATTGCAGCAATGGCTATGGTCGCCAAACTGTGGAAAGAACCAAGATGCCCTTCAACGGATGAATGGATAAGGAAGATGTGGTCCATATACACAATGGAGTATTATGCCTCCATCAGAAAGGATGAATACCCAACTTTTGTAGCAACATGGACGGGACTGGAAGAGATGATGCTGAGCAAAATAAGTCAAGCAGAGAGAGTCAAGTATCATATGGTCTCACTTATTTGTGGAGCATAACAAATAACATGGAGGACATGGGGACATGGAGAGGAGAGGAAGTTGAGGGAAACTGGAAGGGGAGATAAACCATGAGAGACTATGGACTCTGAAAAACAACCAGAGGGTTTTGAAGGGGCGGGGGGGGTGGGAGGTTGAGGAACCAGGTGGTGGGTAATAGGGAGGGCACATACTGCATGGAGCACTGGGTGTGATGCCAAAACAATGAACACTGTTATGCTGTAAATAAACAAATTAAGGAATAAAAAAAATAAAAAATAAATAAAAATAAATAAATAAAATAAAATAAAAATAGAGTTAATATATGATTTAATAATTCCACTAAAGGTATTTACCAAAACAAAATGAAAGCAATAATGTTTTAATTATATGCAATTATATATATATTTATTATTATATATTTATATAATATAATATTAATTAATATAATATAAATGCATGTTATATTATTTATTTATATTATTATATTATTTATATTATGATATAATATATTAATATTAATTATTTTATATAATTATATATCATATATTATAAATCTTATATAATTATATAATATAATATTAATATATGAAATATATAAATATTATATTGATTTTTATTTTATATATAATATGCACTCCTATGTTTATTTCAGCCTTATTTATAATAGCCAAGATATAGAAGCAACCCAAGTATTCTTGGATAGATGAATTGGATAGGAAGATACTATATCATGGAGAAGAATGAAATGTCACCATTGGCAATAGTATTGAAGGGATCTAGAGGGTACAATGCTATATGCAATACATCTGTCAGAGAAAGACAAATATATGATTTCACTCATGTGTGGGATTTAAGAAACAAAGCAAAGAAACAAGGAAAAATAGACAAACAAAAAGCAAAAAACACTGACTCTTAAATATAGAGAACAATGTGGTGGTTACCAAGGAGGATGGGAGCAGGGATGAGTGAAATAAGTGAAAGGGATTAAGAGTACGCTTACCTTGATGGGCACTGGAGTAATGTATAGAATTGTTAAGCCACTATATTGTACACCTTAAACTAGAAGAACACTAATTATACTGGAGGTGTTTTTTTTAATATTTTATTTATTTATTTGACAGAGAGATCACAAGTAGGCAGAGAGGCAGGCAGAGAGAGGAGGAAGCAGGCTCCCTGATGAGCGGAGAGCCCAATGTGGGACTGGATCCCAGGACCCTGAGATCATGACTTGAGCCAAAGGCAGAGGCTTTAACCCACTGAGCCACCCAGGCTCCCCTATACTGGAGTTTTTAAAAACAGTCTTTGAAGATCTGTTAGGGCATTTAAATTTTCTTCCAAGCAAAATGGGTAACTTGAATGATTTTTAAGTAGAGGATTGGCATGATCTAATAGGGGTTTATTAAAGCCACTAATTTATGAGTAAAAAATGGATTGGAGAGACAAAAATTTGGAGTTAGCAAACTCTAAATGAGCCTGTTGAAAAAAATACAAGACAGAGAGGAAGTGAATGTATTTTAATGCGAAACACTTGAATGAATTTAAAGGATCTTCAGAGGACATAATCTGTAGTAAATGAATTTTGGTTCATGTTGATTGTGAAGTTTCAGTGGTAATCTGGAGGAGTTATCAATACAGAGTTGGTTATGTGGGACAGGGGAAGAACTGGAAGCTTTAGATGTAGGAATTTTATTAGCCTACAGACGGTTACTTATGACCTTACTGAGAGCTAAAGAAACCTATGAAAAAAGTAATATTTTTTTCTTAAAGAAACTCAACAATAGACAAACTATGGAAAAAGCCTAGATGTCCATTGACAGAGGAATGGATAAAAATATATGATGTATATACAAGAGATACAATATACAATAGAATATTACTCAACCATCAGAAAGGATGAAAGTTTACCATTTACACTGGATGGAACTAGAGGGTATTATGCTCAGTGAAATAAGTCAGTCAGAGAAAGACAATTATCATATGTTTTCACTCACATGAGGTATATAAGAACCAGTGCAGGGGATCATAGGATAAGGGAAGGAAAACAAAATGGGAAGAAATCATAGAGGGAGACAAATCATGAGAGACTCTGACCTGTGGGAAAGGAACTGAGAATTTCTGGAGGTGATTGGGGAATAGGGTAACTGGGTGATAGGCATTAAGGATGGCAGGTAATGTAATGAACAATGGGTGTTATATGCAACTGATGAATTGTTGAACTCTACATCTGAAACCAATGGTGTACTACAAGTTGGCTAATTGAATTTAAATTAAGAAATGTATTTACTTAAGCAGCATAGATGATATCTAATTTATTCCTTTAACTAGGGGATATAATTCCTACATAATTGTATTAATACAATATTGTGCTCATTTTTCTTTGTCTCATTTTTAATTATTACATATTTTCTTAAACAATCAGAACACAGATTTCCTTGCACAATGGACAATCTCACAGAAGTGACAGAGTTCCTGCTCATGGGGTTTTCTGACATCTGTGAGCTACAGATACTTCATGTTGGAGTGTTTCTGCTGGTTTATCTGACAGCACTGGTGTGGCACCTTCTCATCATGATAATCATTACTTTTGACCAGTATCTTCACAGACCCATGTACTTTTTTCTGAAGAACCTCTCCTTTTTGGATTTGTGCTACATCTCAGTCACTGTGCCTAAGTCAGTCCACAGCTCCTGGACTCACAATAACTCCATCTCTTACTTTGGCTGTGTGGCTCAAGTTTATTTTTTCTTTGCTTTTGCTTCTGTTGAGCTGGCCTTTCTCACTGTCATGTCCTATGACTGCTATGTTGCCATTTGTTACCCCCCCAATAAGAAGCCATTATGACACCAGAAAAATGCCATCACATAGCAGCCATTGCCTGGCTAAGTTGTTTTATTTATGAGCAGTCCACACTGGCAACATATTTAGGGATTCCATTTCAAGATACAACATAATCCACCAGTTCTTCTGTGACATCCCTCACATTTTGGCCCCAGTTTCTCATGAGGTTTTCTTTGTTGAGCTTGTGACCCTAGCTCTGAGTTCCTGCTTTGTTCTGGGATGCTTTGTTCTTATGATCATCTCCTATATCCAGATATTCTCAACAGTGCTCAGAATCCCTTCAGTGGAGAATACAGTAAAAGTCTTTTCCGCCTGCTCCCCACAGCTGATTGTTATCATGCTCTTCCTCATTACAGGACTCTTTGCTGCCTTAGGACCAATTGCCAAAACTTCATCCATTCAAGATTTGATGATTGCTCTGGCATACACAGTTTTGCCTCCTTTCCTGAATCCCATCATATATAGTCTTAGAAACAAGGAGATTAAAGCAGCTGTTTGGAGAATATTTGGGAAGATAATTTCCCTGCGAATGTAGAACACTTAGATTTTGCTAATACAAGATCTTTTAAAAAGACCAGGAGAGCATAAATACCTTAAGAAAAAATATATAGGAAAAACCGTTGAGAGACAGAATATTTCCAGGCCATATTTAGAAATAAATACAAGTGTGTCTCTAAAAAATAAAATATCTCAATATTAAATATTGCAAAATTTTATAACTACAACCTTCTGTGGTGTTCCATTCCTTCATTTATTTATTTTTTATTTAAATTCAATTAGCCAAAGTATACTACATTGTTATTTATATAATGTTCAATGATTCATTAGTTGAATATAACACACAGTGCTCAGCATACCATGTGCCCTCTTTAATTTCCTTCACACAGTTACCCCATCCCCTCACCTACCACCCACAATCAACCCTCAGTTTCTTTCCTGTAGTTAAGAGTTTCGCATGGATTATCTCCCTCTCTGATGATTTCACATTCAGTTTTCCCTCCCTTTCTCTATTGTCCTCTACACTATTCCTTATGTTCCACATGAATGAACATATGATAATTGTCTTTCTCTGCTTTTTTTGCTTACTATAATCCCCTCCAGTTCCATTGATGTTCATGTAAATGGTAGATATTCATCCTTTCCAATGGCTATTATTCCTTGTGTACATGAACCACATCCATCTTCTTTATCTATTCATCTTCTGAAGAACATTTTGACTCTATCCATAGTTTGGCTATTGTGGACGTTGCTGCTATGAACATTGGGGTGCAGGTGCCCCTTCATTTCACTACATCACTATCTTTGGGGGTAAATACCCCATAGTGTAATTGCTGGATCATAAAGTAGCTCATTTTTAACTTCCTGGGGAAGTTAAATACTGTTTTCCAGAGTGACTGTACCAGCTTGCATTCCTACCAACAGGGTCCCCTTTCTCCACATCCTTGCCAACACTTGTTTCCTGTCTTGTTAATTTTTGCCACTGTAACCAGTGAAAGGTGTATCTCGTTGTGGTTTTCATTTGTATTTCCATGATGGCAAGTGATGTGGAGCATTTTTCATGTGCCTGTTGGCCATTTGTATGTCTTCTTTGGACAAGTGTCTGTTCATGTCTTCTGCCCATTTTTTTGACTACATTATTTGGTTTTTGGATGTTGAGTTTGGTAAGTTCTTTATAGACCTTGGATACCAGCCCTTTATCTGATATATCATTTGCAAATATTTTCTCCCATTTGGTAGTTTGTCTTTTAGTTTTGTTGACTGTTTCCTTTGCTGTGAAGATGCTTTTTATCTTAATGAAGCCCCAATAATTTATTTTTGCTTTGTTTCCCTTTCCTTTATAGACTTGTCTTGGAAAAAGTGGCTGTGTCCATGGTTTATAAGGTTGTAACCTGTGTTCTCCTCTAGAATTTTGATGGATTCCTGTGTCACATTTAGGTCCTTCTTCCATTTTGAGTTTATCTTTCTGTATGTTGTAAGAGAATGGTCCAGTTTCATTTTTCTGCATGTGGCTGTCCAATTTTCCCAATACCATTTATTGAAGAGACTGCCTTTTTTTCCATTGGATATTATTTCCTGATTTGTTGACGACTAGTGGACCATAGAGATAAGGGTCCATTTCTGGGATCTCTGTTTTGTTCCACTGATAAATGTGTCTGTTTTTGTGTGTCAATACCATTCTTTCTTGATGATCACAGATTTGTAATATATAGTTAGAAGTCAAGCATTGTAATGCACCCAGCTTTACTTGTCCTTTGCAACAATCCCCTTGTGATTCAGAGTCTTCTCTGGTTCCATACAAATTTTTGGATTGTTTGTTCCAGCTCTGCAAAAAATGGCGATGGTATTTATTTTTTTCAGTATTTAAATTTATTTTTTTCAGTGTAACAGTATTCATTGTCTTTGCACAACACCCAGTGCTCCATGCAATACGTGCCCTCCCTATTACCCATCACCTGTTCCCCCAAACTCCCACCCCTGACCCTTCAAAACCCTCTAGTTGTTTTTCAGTCCATAGTCTCTTATGGTTTGCCTCACTTTCCAATTTTTATTTTTTATAAACATATAATGTATTTTTATCCCCAGGGGTACAGGTCTGTGAATCGCCAGGTTTACACACTTCACAGCACTCATGATAGCACATACCCTCCCCAATGTCCATAACCCACTCCCCCTCTCATAACCCCACCTCCCCACAGCAACCACCCATTTGTTTTGTGAGATTAAGAGTCATTTATGGTTTGTCTCCCTCCCAATCCCATCTTGTTTCATTTATTCTTCTTATGTCCCCCTAACCCCCCATGTTGCATCTCCATGTCCTCATATCAGGGAGATCATATGATAGTTGTCTTTCTCCGATTGACTTATTTCACTAAGCATGATACCCTCTAGTTCCATCCATGTCATCGCAAATGGCAAGATTTCATTTCTTTTGATGGCTGCATAGTATTCCATTGTGTATATATACCACATCTTCTTTATCCATTCATCTGTTGATGGACATCTAGTTTCTTTCCATAGTTTGGCTATTGTGGACATTGCTGCTATTAACATTAGGGTACATGTGCCCCTTTGGATCACTGCGTTTGTATCTTTAGGGTAAATACCCAGTAGTGCAATTGCTGGGTCATAGGGTAGTTCTATTTTCAACATTTTGAGGAACCTCCATGCTGTTTTCCAGAGTGGTTGCACCAGCTTGCATTCCCACCAACAGTGGAGGAGGGTTCCCCTTTCTCCGCATCCTCGCCAGCTTCTGTCATTTCCTGACTTGTTCATTTTAGCCATTCTGACTGGTGTGAGGTGATATCTCACTGTGGTTTTGATTTGTATTTCCCTGATGCCGAGTGATGTGGAGCACTTTTTCATGTGTTCTATTGGCAATCTGGATGTCTTCTTTGCAGAAATGTCTGTTCATGTCCTCTGCCCATTTCTTGATTGGATTGTTTGTTCATTGGGTGTTGAGTTTGTTAAGTTCCTTATAGATTTTGGATACTAGCCCTTTATCTGATATGTCGTTTGCAAATATCTTCTCCCATTCTGTCAGTTGTCTTTTGGTTTTGTTAACTGTTGCCTTTGCTGTGCAAAAGCTTTTGATCTTGATGAAATCCCAATAGTTCATTTTTGCCCTTGCTTCCCTTGCCTATGCCGATGTTCCTAGGAAGATGTTGCTATGGCTGAGGTCGAAGAGGTTGCTGCCTGCATTCTCCTCAAGGATTTTGATGGATTCCTATCTCACATTGAGGTCCTTCATCCGTTTTGAGTCTATTTTCATGTGTGGTGTAAGGAAGTGGTCCAATTTCATTTTTCTGCATGTGGCTGTCCAATTTTACCAGCACCATTTATTGAAGAGGCTGTCTTTTTTCCATTGGACATTCTTTCCTGCTTTGTCAAAGATTAGTTGACCATGGAGTTGAAGGTCTATTTCTGGGCTCTCTATTCTGTTCCATTGATCTATGTGTCTGTTTTAGTGCCAGTACCATGCTGTCTTGATGATGACAGCTTTGTAATAGAGCTTGAAGTCCGGAATTGTGATGCCACCCACTTTGGCTTTGTTCTTCAATATTCCTTTGGCTATTCGAGGTCTTTTCTGGTTCCATATAAATTTTAGGATTATTTGTTCCATTTCTTTGAAAAAAAATGGATGGTATTTTGATAGGGATTGCATTAAATGTATAGATTGCTTTAGGTAGCATAGACATTTTCACAATATTTATTCTTCCAATCCAGGAGCATGGAACATTTTTCCATTTCTTTGTGTCTTCCTCAATTTCTTTCATGAGTACTTTATAGTTTTCTGCGTATATATTCTTAGCCTCTTTGGTTAGGTTTATTCCTAGGTATCTTATAGTTTTGGGTGCAATTGTAAATGGGGTTGACTCCTTAATTTCTCTTTCTTCTGTCTTGTTGTTGGTGTACAGAAATGCAACTGATTTCTGTGCATTGATTTTATATCCTGACACTTTACTGAATTCCTGTACAAGTTCTAGCAGTTTTGGAGTGGAGTCTTTTGTGTTTTCCACATATAGTATCATATCATCTGCGAAGAGTGATAGTTTGACTTCTTCTTTGCCAATTTGGATGCCTTTAATTTCTTTTTGTTGTCTGATTGCTGAGGCTAGGACTTCTAGTACTATGTTGAATAGCAGTGGTGATAATGGATATCCCTGCCATGTTCCTGACCTTAGCGGAAAAGCTTTCAGTTTTTCTCCACTGAGAATGATATTTGCAGTGGGTTTTTCATAGATGGCTTTGATAATATTGAGGTTTGTGCCCTCTATCCCTACACTTTGAAGAGTTTTGATCAGGAAGGGGTGCTGTACTTTGTCAAATGCTTTTTCAGCATCTATTGAGAGTATCATATGGTTCTTGTTCTTTCTTTTATTAATGTGTTGTATCACATTGATTGATTTGCGGATGTTGAACCAACCCTGCAGCCCTGGAATAAATCCCACTCGATCGTGGTGAACAATCCTTTTAATGTACTGTTGAATCCTATTGGCTAGTATTTTGGCGAGAATTTTTGCATCTGTGTTCATCAAGGATATTGGTCTGTAGTTCTCTTTTTTGGTGGGATCCTTGACTGGTTTTGGGATCAAGGTGATGCTGGCCTCATAAAATGAGTTTGGAAGTTTTCCTTCCATTTCTATTTTTTGGAAACTATTTTAGTTTCAGGAGAATAGGAATTAGTTCTTCTTTAAATATTTGGTAGAATTCCCCTGGAAGCAGTCTGGCCCTGGGCTTCTGTTTCTTTGGAGATTTTTGATGACTATTTCAATCTCCTTACTGGTTATGGGCCTATTCAGGTTTTCTATTTCTTCCTGGTTCAGTTGTGGTAGTTTATATGTCTCTAGGAATGCATCCATTTCTTCCAGATTGTCCAATTTGTTGGCGTAGAGTTGCTCATAGTATGTTCTTATAATTGTCTGTATTTCTTTGGTGTTAGCTGTGATCTCTCCTCTTTCATTCATGATTTTATTTATTTGGGTCCTTTCTCTTTTCTTTTTAATGAGTCTGGCCAGGGATTTGTCAATCTTATTGATTCTTTCAAAGAACCAGCTCCTAGTTTCATTGATTTTTTCTATTGTTTTTTTTGTTGTTGTTTGTTTCTATTTCATTGATTTCTGCTCTGATCTTTATGATTTCTCTTCTCCTGCTGGGTTTAGGGTTTCTTTCTTGTTCTTTCTCCAGCTCCTTTACGTGTAGGGTTAGGTTGTGTACTTGAGACTTTTCTTGTTTCTTGAGAAAGGCTTGTACCGCTATATATTTTCCTCTCAGGACTGCCTTTGTTGTGTCTCACAGATTTTGAACCATTGTGGTTTCATTATCATTTGTTTCCATGATTTTTTTCAATTCTTCTTTAATTTCCTGGTTGACCCATTCATTCTTTAGAAGGATGCTGTTTAGTCTCCATGTATTTTGGTTCTTTCCAGCTTTCCTCTTGTGATTGTGTTCTAGCTTCAGAGCATTGTGGTCTGAAAACATGAACGGAATGATCCTAATCTTTTGATACCAGTTGAGACCTGATTTGTGACCCAGGATGTGATCTATTCTGGAGACGGTTCCATGTGCACTAGAGAAGAATGTGTATTCTGTTGCTTTGGGATGAAATGTTCTGAATATATCTGTGATGTCCATCTGGTCCAGTGTGTCATTTAAGGCCTTTATTTCCTTGTTGATCTTTTGCTTGAATGATCTGTCCATTTCAGTGAGGGGGGTGTTAAAGTCCCCTACTATTATTGTATTATTATTGATGTGTTTCTTTGATTTTGTTATTAATTGGTTGATATAGTTGGCTGCTCCCACGTTAGGGGCATAGATATTTAAAATTGTTAGATCTTCTTGTTGGACAGACCCTTTGAGTAGGATATAGTGTCCTTCCTCATCTCTTATTATAGTCTTTGGCTTAAAATCTAATTGATCTGATATAAGGATTGCCACCCCAGCTTTCTTCTGATGCCCATTAGCATGGTAAATTGTTTTCCACCCCCTCACTTTAAATCTGGTGGTGTCTTCGCATCTAAAATGAGTTTCTTGTAGGCAACATACTGATGGGTTTTGTTTTTTTATCCATTCTGATACCCTGTGTCTTTTGATTGGGGCATTTAGCCCATTAACATTCAGGGTAACTATTGAGAGATATGAATTTAGTGCCATTGTATTGCCTGTAAGGTGACTGTTACTGTATACTGTCTCTGTACCTTTCTGATCTACTACTTTTAGGCTCTTTCTTTGCTTAGAGGACCCCTTTCAATATTTCCTGTAGAGCTGGTTTGGTGTTTGCAAATTCTTTCAGCTTTTGTTTGTCCTGGAAGCTTTTTATCTCTCCTTCTATTTTCAATGATAGCCTAGCTGGATAGAGTATTCTTGGCTGCATGTTTTTCTCATTTTGTGCTCTGAATACATCATGCCAGCTCTTTCTGGCCTGCCAGGTCTCTGTGGATAAGTCTGCTGCCAATCTAATATTTTTACTGTTGTATGTTATAGACTTCTTTTCCCGGGCTGCTTTCAGGATTTTCTCTTTGTCACTAAGACTTGTAAATTTTACTATTAGGTGACGGGGTGTGGACCTATTCTTGTTGACTTTGAGGGGGGTTCTCTGCATCTCCTGGATTTTGATGCTTGTTCCCTTTGCCATATTAGGGAAATTCTCTCCAATAATTCTCTCCAATAGACCTTCTGCTCCCCTCTCTCTTTCTTCTTCTTCTGGAATCCCAATTATTCTAATGTTGTTTCGTCTTATGGTGTCACTTATCTCTCGAATTCTCCCCTCGTGGTCCAGTAGCTGTTTGTCCTTCTTTTGCTCTGCTTCTTTATTCTCTGTCATTTGGTCTTCTATATCACTAATTCTTTCTTCTGCCTCATTGATCCTAGCAGTGAGAGCCTCCATTTTTGATTGCACCTCATTAATAGCTTTTTTGATTTCAACTTGGTTAGATTTTAGTTCTTTAATTTCTCCAGAAAGGGCTTTTATATCTCCAGAGTGGGTTTCTCTAATATCTTCCATGCCTTTTTCGAACCCAGCTAGAATGTTCAGCTTCGTCATTCTGAACTCCTGATCTGACATATTACCAATGTCTGTGTTGATTAGGTCCCTAGCCTTCAGTACTGCCTCTTGTTCTTTTGTTTGTGGTGATTTTTTCTGCCTTGTCATTTTGTCCAGATAAGAGAATATGAAGGAGCAAATAAACTACTAAAAGGGTGGCAAAGACCCCAGAAAAATGCGCTGTAACCAAATCAGAAGAGACCCCAAATTTTGAGGTGGAGAAAGGGGATAAAAATAGGTTCAGAAAAAAAAAGTAAAAAATTTAAAAAATAAAACAAATAAGGAAAAAATATAAAAAGGAGGGAATATATATATATATATATTTAGATAAACTAGTCAAAAAACGTTAAAAAAGAAAAGGGTAAAAGTTTTAAAAAAATTAGCAGAAGAAGAAAAAAGAAAGAAAAAAAATGAAAAAAGAAAAAATAATTGAATTAACCGCAAGAGTAAAGAATCATGGGGAGAAAGCCATGAGTTCTGTGCTTTGCTTTCTCCTCCTCTGGAATTCCGCTTCTGTCTTAGGAATTGAACCTGCTTTCCTTGATAGATGAACTTCGTCCTGGCTGGATATTTTGTTAATCTTCTGGGGGAGGGGCCTGTTGTAGTGACTCTCAAGTGTCTTTGCCCGAGGCGGGATTGCATCGCCCTTTCGGGGTTCGGACTGAGTAATCAGCTCAGGTTCGCTTTTGGGAGTTTCTGTTCCCTGAACGCTTTCTGTAGAGTTCCGGAGGACGGGAATGAAAATGGTGGCCTCCAGTCTCCATCCCGGAGGAGCCGAGAGCCCGGCGCCCCACTCCTCAGTGCGCCCCCAGAGGACAGCACCCAATCACTCCTGTATCCCCAGCCTCCAGCCATGCTCTGAGCTCACCCAGCCCGCGACCAGTTCAAGGTAACACTGAGCTGAGAGTTCAGTCCTCGGCTCTGTCTCTGCAGCCGGCTTCTCTGTTCTAATACCTGCAAGCTCTGTGACACTCCGACACCCCCGATCCTTCTGTGACCCTGCGGAACCTGTGGCCACGCTGACCCCGCATGGGCTTCACCCCGGTTTAGCCTCTGGAGCAATGTCCCTCAGTGGAACAGACTTTTAAAAGTCCTGATTTTGTGCTCCATTCCTCCGCCACTTGTTGGGAGCCGGCCCCTCACCCCACGGTCTATTCTCCCATCGTTTTAGATTCATTTCTCCACCAGTCCTACCTTTCCGAAAGTGGTTGATTTTCTTTTTCTAGAATTGCTGTTCTTCTTCTCTTCGATCTCCCATTGGATTTGTAGGTGTTTGCAATGTTTAGATAAGCTATCGAGCTGATCTCCTGCTACCTGATATAGTCTCAGCCTGCTACTTCTCTGCCATCTTGACTCCTCCTCATCTGTTGATGGTATTTTGATAGAGATTGCATTGAGTGTGTAGATTGTTTTAGGCAACATGACAATTTCACAATATTTAATCTTTCAATCCATGAGCATGGATTATTTTTCCAAATCTTTGTGTCCTCCTCAATTTCTTTTGTAAGTGTTCTGTATTTTCTAGAGTATAGATTCTATTCCTTTTGGTTAGGTTTATTCCTAGGTACCTTATGGTTTTTGTGCAATTGTGAATGGGATAAATTCCTTAATTTCCCTTTCTTCAGTCACATTGTGTATAGAAATTCAGCTGATTTCTGTGCGTTGATTTTGTGTCTTGCCATGTTGCTGAATTGCTGTATGAATTATAACAATTTTGGTGTGGAGTCTTTTGTATTTTCAACATAGAGTATCATGTATCTATGAAGAGAAAGAGCTTGAGTTCTTTGCTAATGTGAATAGAATTTCTTTCTTTCTTTTCTTTTTTTTTTGTTTATTTACAGCATAGCAGTGTTCATTATTTTGGCATCACACCCAGTGCTCCATGCAGTACATGTCCTCCATATTACCCACCACCTGGTAGCATTTATTTCTTTTTGTTGTCTGATTGTGGAGGATAGGAATGCTAGTACTATGCTGAACAATAATGGTGAGAGTCATCATCTTTATTCTGTTCCTGACCTTAAGAGAAAAGCTTTCCATTTTTCACCATTGAGAATTATATTTGCTGTGGGCTTTTTGCAGATGGCTTTGATGATACTGAGTAATGTTCTGTCTATCCCAATACTTTGAAGAGTCTTAATCAAGAAACTATGCTGTTTTGTTGTTGTTATTGTTGTTGTTGTTGTTGAGTACCTTCTCTGCATCAATTGAGAGGATTATATGGTCCTTGTTTTTTCTTTCATTAATGTGATCTATCACGTTGATTGACTTATGGATGTTGAACCACCCTTGAAACCAGGAATAAATCCCCCCTAGTCCTGGTGAATATTCCTTTTAATATTCTCTCAGATCCTTTTGGCTAGTATCTTGGTGAGAATTTTGGCATCCATGTTCACCAGGGATATTGGTCTGTAATTCTCCTTTTTGATGGGTTCTTTCTCAGTTTGGGGATCAAGGTAATCAAGGTAATGCTGACCTCATAAAATGAGTTTGCAAGTTTTCCTTCCATTTTCTTTCTTTCTTTCAACAGCTTCAGAAGAATAGGAATCAGTTCTTTATGTGTTTGTTAGATATCCCCTGGGAAGCCATCTGGTTCTGGACTCTTGTTTGTTGGGAGATTTTTGATTATTGCTTCGATTTCCTTGCTGGTTATGGGTCTGTTCAAGTTTTCTATTTCTTCCCGTTTCAGTTTTGGTCATTTATATGTTTCTAAGAATGTACCTATTTCTTCCAGTTTGACTGATTTTTTGGGATTAAGTTTCTCAAAATATGATCTTATAACTCTATTCCTTAGTGTTGGTCATGTTATCTCCTATTTCATTCATGATCTTATTAATTTGGCCCCTTTCATTTTTCTTTTTGATAAGCCTGGCTAGAGGTTTTCGATCTTTTAATTCTTTCAAAGAACAAGTTCCTAGTTTTGTTGATCTATTCTAATGTTCTTTTGGTTTTATTTCATTGATTTCTGTTATAATCTATATTATTCTTCTATTCCTGCTTGGGTTAGGCTTTATTTGCTGTTCTTTCTCCAACTTCTTGAGGTGTACAGTTAGGTTGTATATTTGAGATTTTTCTTGTTTCTTGAGACAGCCTTGTGTTGATACATCCTTCCCTCTTAGTACCACTTTTGCTGCATCCCACAGGTTTTAATTGTTGTGTTTTCATTTTCCTTCACTTCCTTGATTATTTTTAATTCTTCTTTAATTTCGTGGCTGACCCATTCATTATTTAGCAGGATGTCCTTTAACCTCCAAGTATTTCAACTCCTTCCAAATTTCCTCTTGTGACTGAATTACAGTTTCAAATCATTGTGGTCTGAAAATATGCAGGGAATAATCCAGTCTTTTGATATCAGTAGAGACCTGATTTGTGACTCTCTGTGTGATTGATTCTTGAGAATGTTACATGTAGACTGGAGAACAGTGTGTGTTCTCTTACTTTAGGATGGAATGCTCTCTATGTATCTATGAAATCCATCTGTGTTATCCAGAGTCCAATGTGTTATTCAAAACCCTTATTTCCTTTTTGATCTTCCACTGAGGTGATCTGTCCATTGCTCTTAGTTGGATGTTAAAGTCCGCTACTATTACTGTATTATTCTCAATGTGTTTCTTTAATTTATTAACTGGTTGATATAATTGACTGTTCCCAAATTAGAGGCATAAATATTTGTAATTGTTACATCTCCTTGTTGGATAGACCCTTTAAGTATGATATCATGTTCCTCTTCATCCCTTAGTACAGTCTTTTACACATTTTCACCATGGTTCTGCTGCTTGCTGGGCCCCTGACCAGACAGTGATCACCTGATTGTACTTGGGTTCACAGTTTATCACAAAACTGAACTGAAAGCTTACTCCTGTGCTTGAGGATTGCAGCCAGCATCCTTGTTCCAATACTTGGGAACTCTGCTACACTCAGGCATCTCTGCTCTTTCTGTGATCCTGGGGATTCTGAGTCCTCACTGTCCCACCTATGATTCTGCTCTGTTTTCCACCTTTGCACATTTCAGGCAGGGATGTCACTCGCAAGAGCAGACTTCTAAAAGCTCTGATTTTGCAGTGCATGCTACATCACTTTCTGGTAGTTGGCTTATGGAGGATTCCTCCCCCACAGTTTATCTTCTGATATATCCCTTCGGATGGACCACTTCACACTTCCTGCCTTGCAAAAAGTAGTCACTTTTCTATTTGTAGAATTGTAGCAATTGTTTTCTTAGATCTCAGGTTGAATTCACAGGTGTTCAAAATGATTTGATAGCTATCTAGCTGAATATAAGGGACAGAGGTAATGAGGGTCCCGTACTCTTATACCATCTTCCTTCCCCTTCTATCCCCTTTAGTATTTCTTGCAGGGCTGGTATAATGGTCGTGAACTCCTTTGGTTTTTATTTGTCTGGGAAACTCTATCTTTCCTTATATTGTAAATGACAGTCTTGCTAGATTGAGTATTCTTGGCTGCAGATTTTTTCCATTCAGTACATTGATTATATCATACCACTCCCTTCTGCTTGCCAAGTTTCTATGAAGTGATCTGTAGCTAGCTTATGGGTCTTTCATTGTAAGTTAAGGATTTATTTTGTCTTGCTGCTTTTAGGATTTTTTCTTTGTCACCATGGCTTGAAAATTTAACTACAACATATCTTGGTGTTGTCCTGCTTTTGTTGATTTTGATGGGAGTTCCATATATTTTCTGAATCTGGATGTCTGTTTTCTTCTCCAGATTAGAGAAGTTTTCAGCTATTTTTTCTTAATATAAATTTTCTGCCCCCTTTTTTCTCTCTTATTCTGGGACTCCTATAATACAAATTTTATTAGGTTTGGTGGAGTCACCATGTTCCTTAAATCTATTCGTGTGTTCTGTAATTCTTTCTCCCTTTTTTTCAGTTTCATTACTTTCCATTGCTTTATCATTCATATCACTTATTCATTCCTTGCTTCTTCCATCCTTGTATTCATTATAGCCAATCTTTTTTGAATCAGCTATTGCAGTTTACATTTCTGACTGATTTATACCACTTTTATCTCTGTTGGAAGGACCTCTCTGAAGTCTTCAATTCTTTTCTCAAGCTCGAGTACCCTTATGGTTGTTGCTTTAAATTCCCCAGAAGGCATATTAACTATATATGTTTTGCTTATCTTGTTGTTTCATTTGGAGTGAAGTCCTCTGTCTTGGTATTTTGTCTACATTTCTCTCTTTGTCTCTGTGTTAGAAAAGCTTGCTATATTTCCTGCTCCTGATACTAATGGTTTTATGAAGAAGAGGTCATGCAGTGTCCAATGGCTGGAAGTTCAGGGAGTGTCTCTGGTGTGTGCTTTATGCACTCTACTGCTCTGTTTTGGATGCTCTATCCTTCAGGCCACTTGTCTGCAGAGGTTCTACTTGCCTACTGTGGACAATATTTGTTCCTTAGCCAGAGTGTGGGGAGATTTAACTAGATGTGCTCTGGTCTGTTTGTTAAATGCTACTTGATACTACTCCAATGCAACTGAAGCTTTTCAGAATTCTGGTCAAGAGAAGTGTTAGCCGAGGGTTCTGCTGTTCTTCTGGGGAAGAGGCCTGCTGCACTGGGCATGACTCCCTCTCCCTCTACCCCTTCTGCTCATTCCCTCTCTATCATAAATAAAAAATATTGCATGGTGCACTAGGTGTTATACATAAACAATGAATCTTAGAACACTACATAAAAAAATTAATGATGTAGGAGACAAAATGTAAAGTAGGAGGAGGCACCATTTCAACCTGTCCCCTAAAGTGAGCTTATTACCCACCAAAGAACTCTGATCACCCATGAAATCAGCCTGAGATTAAAATGATACACTTATGAATCTCTATGGGGTCAGAAGACTCCAGTGAGCAGAAGCGTTCCATGGTGCATCTTGCCTGCACCAGGGTCAGTACATTCAGCTACATATCCCCTCAGACATCTCTCACCAAAATGATGAGGAAGAGGAATGCCCAACAGAAGAAAAATTGAGAGACTGGGCCTTCTGCATCAGAGCTATTGGATATGGACATAGACAGTATATTGCAAAGGGAATTCAGGCTAAAAATTATCCAGGAAATAGCTAGGTTGGAGAAAGCTGTTGATGACAAAATGGAATTGATTATTGCAGAAGTGAAAATCACCAGGGATAGGATGATGTCCACAGTGTTCTCAAAGAGTTCCAATCTAATCTAAATTCTCTGAAAGCTAGGGTAACTGAGGCAGAAGATAAAGTTAGTGACCTGGAGGACAAACAGAGAATAAGGATCAGGAGGAAGCCTAGAACAAACAGCTTAGAAGCCATGAAAACAGAATTAGGGAAATAAATGATGTCATGAAACAGTCCAATGTCAGAATTGTTGGGATACCTGAAAGGGAGGAGAAAGAAAGAAGACTAGAGGATATAGCTAAACAAATTTTCCATGAAAATTTCCCCAATCTCCCAAATAGAACCAGCATTCATGTCCTAGAGGCAGTATCCCTCCCCCAAATCATAGAATGTAGAAAGACCTCGAGACACCTGATAGTGGAAATGATGAATCATAATTGTAGACAGGAGCTCTTGAAAGTAACTTTGGAAAAGAAATTCCTTATGTACAGAGGAAAAAGCCATCAGAATACTGTCATACCTGTCCACAGAAATCTGGAAAGCCAGAAAGGGCTGGCAAGATGTATTCAGGGCTATAAATGAGAAGAACATGCAGCCAAGAATACTTTATTCAGCAAGACTGATGTTCAAAATGGGTGGAGAGATAAAGAGCTTACAAGACCAGCAAGGTTTAAAAGAGTATGTGACCACCAAGTGGACACTGCAGGAAATATTAAGGGGGGGTTGATAAAAGAGGAAAAAATCTAAGAATATCATTGAACAGAAACATATGGAGACAATCTATACAAACAAAGGCCTCACAGGTAAAACGAGTCAGTAAAGCACAACTCTCAATAACCACTCTCAATGTGAATGGCCTAAATACACCCATAAAATGACACAGAGTTGCAGATTGGATAAAAAGACAGGACCTATCCATATGTTGTCTACAAGAGACCAATTTTGAAACTCAGGATACATCCAGCCTAAAAGTGAAGGGATGGAGAAGCATCTCTCATGCCAATGGGCCTCAAAAGAAGGCTGGTGTAGCAATTCTTGTACCAGATAAATTAGATTTTAAACTAAGGACTGTAGTCAGAGATACAGAAGGACACTACATCATTCTTATAGGGACTATCCAAAGATCTAACAATTGTAAATATTTATGCCCCCAATATGGGAGCAAACAATTACATAAGAAAACTATTAATCAAGATAAACAGGCATATTGATATGAATACATTCATAGTAGGAGATCTTAACATGCCACTCTCAGTAATAGACAGATGCTCTAAGCAGAAAATCAATAAAGGAACAAGAGAATTAGGGATACCTAGGTGGCTCAGTGAGATAAGCCTCTGCCTTCGATGCAGGTCATGAACTCAGGGTCCTGGGATTGAGTCCCCCATCGGGCTCTCTGCTCAGCGGGGAACCTGCTTCCATCCTTCTTTCTCTGCCTGCCTCTACCTACTAGTGATCTCAGTCTGTCAAATAAATAAATGAATAAAATCTCTAAAAAAAAAAAGAGCATTGAATGACACATTGGACCAGATGGACCTCATAGATATATACAGAACATTCCATCCTAAAACAACAGAATACTCATTCTTCTTGAGTGCACATGGAACCTTCTCCAGAACACCACGTACTGAGTAACAAATCAGGGCTCAACTGGTACCAAAAGATTGAGATTACTCCCTGCATATTCTCAGATCACAATTATTCTGAAACTGGAGCTCAACCACAAGGAAAAGTTTGGAAGGAATTCAAACACCTGGAAGCTAAAGATCACCTTGCTTGATTATCTTGGATCAACCAGGATATCAAAGAAAACTTCAACAGTTCATGGAACCCAATGAGAATGAAGCTTCTTTGATCCAAAACTTATGGGATAAAGCAAAGGCAGTCCTACAGGGGAAATACATAGGAATTCAAGCTTCCCATAAAAACATTGCAAAACCCAGAATACACCAGCTGTCTCCACACTTTAAGGAACTGGAGAATAAACAGCAAATTAGGCCAACTTCACACATGAGAAGGGAGGTAATCAAGTTTAGAGCAGAGAAAAATGAGATAGAAACTAGAGATGCAGTAGAATGCATCAAGGAAACTACAAGCTGGCTTTTGAAAGAATAAATAAGATTGATGAACCATTGGACACACAAATCCAAAAGAAAAGACAGAAGGCCCAAATTAATAATTTTTTAAAAAATTTATTTATTTATTTATTTATTTATTTATTTATTTATTTATTCTCAGCATAATAGTACTCATTCTTTTTGCAACACACCCAGTGTTCCATGCAATACATGCCCTCTCTATTACCCTCCACCTGCTTCCCCAACCTCCCAACCCCCACCCCTTCAAAACCCTCACATTGTTTTTCAGAGTCCATAGTCTCCCATGGTTCATCCCCCTTTCCAAATTCCCACAACTCCCTTCTCCTCTCCATCTCCCCATGTCCTCCATGTTCTTTGTTATGCTCCACAAATAAGTGAAACCATATGATACTTGACTCTCTCTGCTTGACTTATTTCGCTCAGCATAATCTCTTCCAGTCCCACCCATGTTGCTACAAAAGTTGGGTATTTATCCTTTCTGATGGAGGCATAATACTCCGTCGTGTATATGGACCACGTCTTCCTTATCCATTCATCCATTGAAGGGCATCTTGGATCTTTCCACAGTTTGGCGACCATGGCCATAGCTGCTATAAACATTGGGGTGCAGATGGCTCTATTTTTCACTACATTTGTATCTTTGGGGTAAATAACCATCAGTGCAATTGCAAGGTTATAGGGAAGCTCTATTTTTAATTTCTTAAGGAATGTCCACACTGTTCTCCAAAGTAGCTGCACCAACTTGCATTCCCACCAACAGTGGAAGAGTGGTCCCCTTTCTCCACAACCTCTCCAACACACGTTGTTTCCTGTCTTGCTAATTTTGGCCATTCTGACTGGTGTAAGGTGATATCTCAATGAGGTTTTAATTTGAATCTCCCTGATGGCTAGTGATGATGAGCATTTTTTCATGTGTCTAATAGCCAGTTCTATGTACTCATTGGAGAAGTGTCTGTTCATATCTTCTGCCCATTTTTTTATATGATTATCTGTTTTGTGTGTGTTGAGTTTGAGAAGTTCTTTATAGATCTTGGATATCAACCTTTTGTCTGTACTGTCATTTGCAAATATCTTCTCCCATTCCGTGGGTTGCCTTTTTGTTTTCTTGAGTGTTTTCTTTGCTGTGCAGAAGCTTTGGATCTTGATGAAGTCCAAAAAGTTCATTTTCGCTTTTGTTTCCTTGGCCTTTGGAGACATATCTTGAAAGAAGTCGATGTGGTTGATATTGAAGAGGTTACTGCCTATGTTCTCCTCTAGGATTCTGATAGATTCGTGCCTCACGTTGAGGTCTTTTATCCATTTTGAGTTTATCTTTGTGTACGGTGTAAGAGACTGTTTGAGTTTCATTCTTCTACATATCGCTGTCCAGTTTTCCCAGCACCATTTATTGAAGAGACTATCTTTTTCCATTGTATATTTTTTCCTGTTTTGTCGAAGATTATTAGAACATAGAGTTGAGGGTCCATATCTGCACTCTCCACTCTGTTCCACTGGTCTATGTGTCTGTTTTTATGCCAGTACCATGCTGTCTTGGTGATCACAGCTTTGTAGTAAAGCTTGAAATCAGGTAACATGATGCCACCAGTATTGTTTTTGTTCTTCAATATTTCCTTAGCAATTCAGGATCTCTTCTGATTCCATACAAATTTTAGGATTATTTGCTCCAGCTCTTTGAAAAATACTGGTGGAATTTTGATCGGAATGGCATCAAAAGTATAGATTGCGGGGGGAGTCAAGATGGCGGGGAAGTAGGAGGAGGCACCATTTCAACCTGTACCCTAAAGTGAGCTGATTACCTACCAAAGAACTCTGACCACCCATGAAATCAGCCTGAGATCAGAATTATACACGTCTGGATCTCTACTGGAGCAGAAGACGCCAGTGGCAGGTAAAGCAGACTGGGAGCGTTGGACTGATATCGGAAGATAAACAAAAGGGGGAGGGAGCCACCAGAAGTGACCAATTGGAAAGTAACACCCCAACACGAGAGTGCTCTGCCTCTGGGGACCAGCATTAACTTGGAGTCTGGTTGAAAGCACTCAAAAAACAAACAGCAAAGGATCACGGGGGGTAATAGTTGGAACCTGGGCAGTTAGGGTCAGGGACCTAAGTCCCTGGACCCAGGACAGCTTCCCCTGGCACGGAGCCAGAGAGAGTGTGGCGGAGAAATCAGGTCTCCGTCCCTGAACCGCCAGTGCACCTGAATGCCAGCGCACCCGAGAACGAGTGGGGTCTGCTCCCGTGAGGGGCTAGGAGCCTGGCCAGACGGCAATCCTGAAACGCGCATGTCCCACACCCTCCCTTGGGATAGGTGCTCATAGGCGCTAGCCTGGAGCTCTGGCAGCCGGAAAAACCAGACATTCCCAGCCCGGGACAGCGGGAAAATCTCAGTGTGCGATCTCTGCTCGGAACCTCTCTGGCGGTCTGGAGCTGCCTAGACAGCCACCGCTGCCCTGGTTTTGGGGACAACGAGGAGTTCCTGCATCCCCAGGGACAGTGACTCAGAACCGACTCTGCCAGCAGCTTTTGCAAAACAGTCTGAGGCTTCTCTCTGAGTGGGAGGTCGGGGTGCTGTTTGCTCTCCTCTAAACCTCCAAAAACCATCAAAAGCTGTCAAGGCGAGAGAAAGCAGATGAAAGAACATAAAAACCCCCAGAGAACAAAAGGCTGAAAAAAACAGTTTCCTGAAAAAAAAAAGAGCTCACCCCCTTGAGGGGAGCGGGAGGACCTAACTCAGGGAACATCATTGTCTGAAAACCAACGTGGCAGGCCCCTCCCCCAGAAAACCAACCAGGAAGGAAGAAAAAAAAAAAAAGACTACAAGAGAACAACCACCACTACTTCATAAATACAACTTTTATTTTTAACTCTTTACCAATATTCTGGTTCTTTTTTTTTTATACATACAGATAATTTTTTAACCTATTTACCATCACACTGAGATGTCCAGTACATCAAATTCTTTAATAACCTTCTAACCTGAACTTTTTGATACATACACCCGTGTTTTTCTTTTGCTTTTCTATTTTTTTTAATTCTTTTTAAATTTTAACTTAGTTTAGTCTAGTTTATTCTTTTTTAATTTTTATTTTCTACTATACATATAGAGTTAAACTTCAAGGTAATCCCCTTTCCCTAATCAATGCTACCCCTATAAGCAAACCAGTTTCTAATCCCCCTGTAACTTAGGAAAGTTGAGTCCCTTAACAAAAACATCAAGATACCTTCAGGAAGAATCAAAATAACCTTCCTCACCCACACTGAGAATCTATAACCATTCTCCCAATTTTTCCTTCTGTCAGTGTTTCTGTGAATTTGTGTTTGTCCTGATAATATATAAATCTTATACTTGGGGTTCTTTCTGATGAGGTTCTTCCCTTTTTTTTTTTGCTTATATATACATATTTTTTTCTCTTGTCATATACTTTTATCACTCTTTTTGTTTGTCTGTTTTTGTTTGTATACTCCACAAATCTTACCTTGTGGCCCATTTGGGCTGAGCCTTCTCTTTTATCTTTCCTTTTTTTCCTATCTCTCTCTCTCTCTTTTTTTTTTTCCTTTTTTCTTTCCCCCTTTTTTTCTTTCTTCTTCTCTATTTCTTTTTCTTTTCTTTTTTCTCTCATTTGGGTGGGGAATCCTGATTGCACAGAAGCGTTCCAGGGTGCACCTTGACTGCACCACAATCGATAAGTCCAGCTGCATCTGTTCAGTCATCTCTTACCAAAATGACTAGGAGGAGGAATACCCAACAGAAGAAAAATACAGAGGATGGGCCTTCTGCAACAGAGCTAATGGCTATCCACAGAGACAATATGTCAGAAAAGGAATTCAGACTAACAATTATCCAGGCAAATCTAGGTTGGAGAAAGCCATGGATGACCAAACAGAATTGATTAGGGCAGAACTGAAAGCCACCAGGGATGATGTTCACAATGTTAGGGCAGAACTGAAAGCCACCAGGGAAGATGTTCAAAATGCTCTCAATGAGTTCCAATCCAATCTAAATTCTCTAAAAGCTAGAGAAACTGAGACAGAAGATAGAATTAGTGATCTGGAGGACAAACAGATAGAGAGAAAGGATCAGGAGGAAGCCTGGAACAAACAGCTCAGAAGCCACAAAAACAGAATCAGGGAAATAAACGATGCCATGAAAAGTTCCAACGTCAGAATGATTGGAATCCCTGAAGGGGAAGAAAAAGAAAGACGTCTAGAAGATACAGTGGAAGAAGTTGTCTATGAAAATTTTCCCAATCTCACGAATGGAAACAACATTCATGTACTAAAGGCAGAAAGATTTCCCCCCAAGATTTAAGATTCTCAAAAGTCCTCACGGCACCTTATAATTAGAATGGGGAATTATGTTTCAAGAGAGACCCTCTTAAAAGAAGCTAGGACAAAGAAGCTTCTTACATACAGAGGAAAGCCCATTAGAATAACGTCAGACCTTTCCACAGAGACCTGGAAAGCCAGGAAGGGCTGGCAAAATATATTCAGAGTACTAAATGAGAAGAACATGCAACCAAGAATACTCTACCCAGCAAGACTGACATTTAAAATGGATGGAGAGATCAAGAGTTTCCAAGACCGGCAAGGCTTAAAAGACTATGCAACCACCAAGCCGACACTGCAGGAAATATTAAGGGGGGTCCTTTAAAAGAGAAAAAATCCTAAGAATATCATTGAACAGAAATATAGAAACAATATACAGACAGAAAGACTTCAAAGGCAACACGATGTCAATAAAAACCTAACTCTCAATAATCACTCTCAAAGTGAATGGCCTAAATACACCCATAAAACGACACAGGGTTGCAGATTGGATAAACGACAGGACCCATCCATACGTTGTCTACAAGAGACCAATTTTGAAACTAAGGATACACCCAGACTGAAAGTGAAGGGATGGAGAAGCATCTTTCATGCCAATGGGCCTCAAAAGAAGGTCGGGGTAGCGATTCTCATATCAGATAAATTAGATTTTAAACTAAAGACTGTAGTCAGAGATACAGAAGGACACTACATAATTCTTAAAGGGACTATCTGCCAAGACGATCTAACAATTGTGAATATCTATGCCCCCAATATGGGAGCACCCAATTACATAAGAAAACTATTAATCAAGATAAAGAGTCATATTGATATGAATACAATAATAGTAGGAGATCTTAATACGCCTCTCTCAGAAATAGACAGATCATCGAAGCAGAAAATTAATAAAGAAATAAGAGCATTGAATGAGACATTGGACCAGATGGACCTCATAGACATATACAGAACATTCCACCCGAAAACAACAGAATACTCATTCTTCTCAAGTGCACATGGAACCTTCTCCAGAATAGACCACATACTGGGTCACAAAGCAGGACTCAACCGATACCAAAAGCCTGACATTATTCCCTGCATAATCTCCGATCACATTGCTTTGAAACTGGAGCTCAATCACAAGGAAAAGTTCAGAAGGAACTCAAACACATGGAAGCTAAAGACCACCTTGCTTAAGAATGCTTGTATCAACCAGGAGATCAAAGATGATCTTAAACAATTCATGGAAACCAATGAGAATGAAGACACTCGGTCCAAAACCTATGGGATACAGCAAAGGCGGTTCTAAGGGGGAAATACATAGCCATCCAAGCCTCCCTCAGAAACATTGAAAAATCCAGAATACACCAGCTCTCTCTACACCTTAAAGAACTGGAGAATCAACAACAAATCAAACCAACTCCACATGCAAGAAGGGAACTAATCAAGATTAAAGCAGAGATCAATGAGGAAGAAATGAGAGATACAGTAGAACGTATCAATGAAACTAGAAGCTGGTTTTTTGAAAGAATCAATAAGATCGATAAACCATTGGCCACAATAAACCAAAAGAAAAGAGAGAAAGCCCAAATTAATAAAATTATGAATGAAAAGGGAGAAATCACAACTAACACCAACGAAATAGAAACAATCATCAGAAATTATTACCAACAGTTATATGCCAATAAGCTAAGCAACCTAGATGAAATGGATGCATTCCTGGAAAACTACAAACTCCCAAAATTGAACCAGGAAGAAATTTACAACCTGAATAGACCTATATCTAGTAATGAGAGTTAAGCAGTGATCAAAAACTCCCAAAAAACAAGAGCCCAGGACCTGACGGATTCCCTGGGGAATTCTACCAAACTTTCAAAGCAGAAATAACACCAATTCTCCTGAAGCTGTCCCAAAAAATTGAAGCAGAAGGAAAACTTCCAGACTCTTTTTATGAAGCCAGCATTACCCTGATCCCCAAACCAGGCAAAGACCCTACCAAAAAGGAGAATTTCAGACCAATATCACTGATTCTCAACAAGATCCTAGCAAACAGGATCCAGCAGCACATGGAACACAGCACAGGATCCAGCAGCACAGGAACACGACTAGGATGCCCACTCTCACCACTCTTGTTCAACATAGTATTAGAAGTCCTAGCAACGGCAATCAGACAACAAAGAGAAATAAAAGGTATCCAAACTGGCAAGGAAGAAGTCAAACTCTCTCTCTTCGCAGATGACATGATTCTTTATATGGAAAACCCCACAGACTCCACCCCCAAACTACTAGAACTCATACAGCAATTCAGTAACGTGGCAGGATACAAAGTCAATGTACAGAAATCAGTGGCTTTCTTATATACTAACAATGAAAATACAGAAAGGGAAATTAGAGAATCAATTCCATTTACTATAGCACCAAGAACCATAAGATACCTGGGCATAAACCTAACCAAAGAAGTAAAGGACCTGTACTCGAGGAACTACAGAACACTCATGAAAGAAATTGAGGAAGACCCAAAAAGATGGAAGACTGTTCCATGCTCTTGTATTGGAAGAATAAACATTGTTAAAATGTCTATACTGCTCAGAGCAATCTATATTTTTTAATGCCATTCCGATCAAAATTCCATCGGTATTTTTCAAAGAGCTGGAGCAAATAATCCTAAAATTTGTATGGAGTCAGAAGAGACCCCGAATTGCTAAGGAAATGTTGGAAAACAAAAACAAAACTGGCAGCATCACGTTACCCGATTTCAAGCTTTACTACAAAGCTGTGATCACCAAGACATCGTGGTACTCGCATAAAAACAGACACATAGACCAGTGGAACAGAGTGGAGAGCCCAGATATGGACCCTCAACTCTATGGTCAAATAATGTTCGACAAAACAGGAAAAAATATTCAATGGAAAAAAGACAGTCTCTTCAATAAATGGTGCTGGGAAACCTGGACAGTGATATGTAGAAGAATGAAACTCGACCATTCTCTTACACTGTACACAAAGATAAACTCAAAATGGATAAAAGACCTCAACGTGAGACAGGAATCTATCAGAATCCTAGAGGAGAACATAGGCAGGAACCTCTTCGATATCAGCCACAGCAACTTCTTTCAAGATATGTCTCCAAAGGCCAAGGAAACAAAAGCAAAAATGAACTTTTGGGACCTCATCAAGATCAAAAGCTTCTGCACAGCAAAGGAAACAGTCAACAAAACAAAGAGGCAACCCACGGAATGGGAGAAGATATTTGCAAATGACAGTACAGACAAAAGGTTGATATCCAGGATCTATAAAGAACTTCTCAAACTCAACACACACAAAACAGATAATCATATCAAAAAATGGGCAGAAGATATGAACAGAGACTTCTCTGAAGAAGACTTACAAATGGCTATCAGACATATGAAAAAATGTTCATCATCACTAGCCATCAGGGAGATTCAAATTAAAACAACACTGAGATACCACCTAACACCAGTTAGAATGGCCAAAATTAGCAAGACAGGAAACAACGTGTGTTGGAGAGGATGTGGAGAAAGGGGAACCCTCTTACACTGTTGGTGGGAATGCAAGTTAGTGCAGCCACTTTGGAGAACAGTGTGGAGACTCCTGAAGAAATTTAGAGCTTCTGTATGACCCTGCAATTGCACTGCTGGGTATTTACCCCAAAGATACAGATGTAGTGAAATGAAGGGCCATTTGTACCCCAATGTTTATTGCAGCAATGGCTACGGTCGCAAACTGTGGAAAGAACCAAGATGCCCTTCAACGGATGAATGGATAAGGAAGATGTGGTCCATATACACAATGGAGTATTATGCCTCCATCAGAAAGGATGAATACCCAACTTTTGTAGCAACATGGACGGGACTGGAAGAAATTATGCTGAGCGAAATAAGTCAAGCAGAGAGAGTCAAGTATCATATGGTCTCACTTATTTGTGGAGCATAACAAATAACATGGAGGACATGGGTTGATGGAGCGGAGAGGGAGTTGAGGGAAACTGGAAGTGGAGATGAACCATGAGAGACTATGGACTCTGAAAAACAACCAGAGGGTTATATAGGGGCGGCGGGGGGGTGGGGGGTGGGGTGGGAGGTTGAGAAACCAGGTGGTGGGTAATAGCGAGGGCACGTACTGCATGGAGCTCTGGGTGGGATGCCAAAACAATGAACACTGTTATGCTGTAAATAAACAACAACAAAAAAGTATAGATTGCTCTAGGCAGTATAGACATTTTAACAATGTTAATTCTTCCGATCCAAGAGCATGGAACGGTCTTCCATCTTTTTGTGTTTTCTTCAATTTTGTTCATGAGTGTTCTGTAGTTCCTTGCATACAGATTCTTTACCTCTTTGTTTATGTTTATTCCCAGGTATCTTATGGCTCTTGGTGCTATAGTAAATGCAATCGATTCTCTAATTTCCCTATCTGTATTTTCATTGGTAGTGTATAAGAAAGCCACTGATTTCTGTACATTGACTTTGTATCCTGCCACGTTATTGAATTGCTGTATGAGTTCTAGTAGTTTGGTCTGTAAGGTTTTCCATATAAAGAATCATGTCATCTGCGAAGAGAGAGAGTTTGACTTCTTCCTTGCCAATTTGGATACCTTTTATTTTTCTTTGTTTTCTCATTGAAGTTGCTAGGACTTCTAATACTATGTTGAACCAGAGTGGTGAGAGTGGGCATCCTTGTCATGTTCCTGATCTCAATGGGAAGGCTGCAAGCTTTATCCCATTGAGGATGATATTTGCGGTGGGTCTTTCATAGATAGATTTTATGAAGTTCAGGGATGTTCCCTCTATCCCGATACTTTGAAGTGATTTAATGAGGAACTGGTGCTGGATTTTGTCAAATGCTATTTCTGCATCAATTGAGAGGACCATGTGGTTCTTCTCTCCTCTCTTATTGATGTGTTCTATCACACTGATTGATTTGTGAATGTTGAACCACCCTTGCAACCCAGGGATGAATCTTACCTGGTCATGGTGGATAATCTTTTTAATGTGCTGCTGCATCCTGCTTGCTAGGATCTTGTTGAGTGTTTAGCATCCATATTCATCAGTGATATTGGTCTCAAATTCTCCTTTTTGGTAGGGTCTTTGCCTGGTTTGGGGATCAGGGGAATGCTGGCTTCATAAAAAGAGTCTGGACATTTTCCTTCTGCTTCAATTTTTTGAAAAAGCTTCAGGAGAATTGGTGTTATTTCTGCTTTGAAAGTTTGGTAGAATTCCCCAGGGAATCTGTCAGGTCCTGGGCTCTTGTTTTTTGGGAGGTTTTTGATCACTGCTTAACTCTCATTACTAGATATCGGTCTATTCGGGTTGTCAATTTCTTCCTGGTTCAATTTTGGGAGTTTATAGTTTTCCAGGAATGCATCCACTTCATCTAGGTTGCTTAGCTTATTGGCATATAACTGTTGGTAATAATGTCTGATGATTGTTTCTATTTCCTTGGTGTTCGTTGTGATCTCTCCCTTTTCATTCATAATTTTATTAATTTGGGCTTTCTCTCTTTTCTTTTGGATTAGTGTGGCCAATGGTTTACCAGCCTCCAGCTTCATTGATACGTTCTACTGTATCTCTGGTGTCTAGCTCATTGATCTCTGCTCTAATCTTGATTATTTCTCTTCTTGCATGTGGAGTTGGTTTGATTTGTTTTTGATCTCCATTTCTGTAAGATGTAGAGACAGCTGGTGTATTCTGGAGTTTTCCATTTTTTTGAGGGAGGCTTGGATGGCTATGCATATCCCCCTTAGTACCGCCTTTGCTGTATCCCATAGGTTTTGGACCGAAGTGTCTTCATTCTCATTGGTTTCCATGAATTGTTTAAGGTCTTCTTTGATCTCCTGGTTGATCCAAGCATTCTTAAGCAAGGTGTTCTTTGGCTTCCAGCTGTTTGCGTTTCTTCTGAACTTTTCCTTGTGGTTGAGCTCCAGTTTCAAAGCATTGTGATCTGAGAATATGAAAGAAATAAGGTCAGTCTTTTGGTATCGGTTGAGTCCTGCTTTGTGACAGAGTATGTCAGCTATTCTGGAGAAGGTTCCATGTGCAATTTTGAAGAATGAGTATTCTCCTGTTTTAGGGTGGAATGTTCTGTTGTGTCTATGAGGTCCATCTAGTCCAATGTTTCACTCAATGCTCTTATTTCTTTATTTATTTTCTGCTTCAATGATCTGTATATTACTGAGAGTGATGTATTAAGATCTCCTACTATCAATGTATTCATACCAATGTGACCCTTTATCTTGATTAATAGTGTTTTTATGTCATTGGCTGCTCCCATATTGGGGGCATATATATTTATAATTGTTAGATAATTGTGGTGGACAGTCCCTTTAAGAAAGATGTAGTGTCCTTCTTTATCTCTGACTACAGTCTTTAGTTTAAAATCTAATTTGTCTGATATGAGAATCGCTACCCTGGCCTAATTCTGAGGCCCATTGTCATGAAAGACGCTTCTCCATCCCTTCACTTTCAGACTGGGTGTATCCTTAGTTTCAAAATGGGTGTCTTGTAGACAACAGATGGATGGGTCCTGTCTTTTTATCCAATCTGCAACCCAGTGTCATTTTATGGGTGTGTTTAGGCCATTCACATTGGGAGTGATTATTGATAGATAGGTTGTGATTGACATCTTGTTACCTTTGAAGTCTTTCTGTCTGTAGATTGTCTCTATATTTCTGTTCAATGATATTCTTAGGATTTTTTCTCTTTTATAGGACCCCCCTTAATATTTCCTGCAGTGTTGGCTTTGTGGTCGCATGGTGTTTTAAGCATTTCCAGTCTTGGAAACTCTTTATATCTCCATCCATTTTGAATTTCAGTGTTGCTGGATAAAGTATTCTTGGTTGCATGTTCTTCTCATTTTGTACTCTGAATATATTTTGCCAGCCCTTCCTGGCTTGCCAGGTCTCTGTGGACAGGTCTGACATTATTCTAATGGCCTTTCCTCTGTATGTAAGGAGCATCTTTTTGCTGGATGCTTTTAAGAGGGTCTGTATAGAAGCATAATTCTTCATTTTAACTATTAGGTGTTGTGAGGTCTTTCGAGAATCTAAGATCTTGGGGAGAAACTGCTCTGCCTGTAGTACATGAACGTTGTTTCCATTCATGAGATTATGAAAATTTTCATAGACAACTTCTTCCACTATATCTTCTAGACTTCTTTTTTTTCCTCCCCTTCAGGGATTTCAACAATTCTGACGTTGGAACGTTTCATGGCTTCATTTATTTCCCTGATTCTGTTTTGGTGGCTTCTGAGCTGTTTGTTCCAGGCTTCCTCCTGATCCTTTCTCTCTATCTGTTTGTCCTCCAGATCACTAATTCTACCTTCTATCTCAGTTACTGTAGCTTTTAGACAATTTAGATTAGATTGGAATTCATTGAGAGCATTTTGAACATCATCCCTGGTGGCTTTCAGTTCTGCCCTAACATTGTGAACATCATCCCTGTTGGCTTTCAGTTCTGTCCTAATCAATTCTGTTTGGTCATCCATGACTTTCTCCAACCTAGCTATTGCCTGGATAATTGTTAGCCTAAATTCCTTTTCTGACATATTGTCTATGTGGATAGCCATTAGTTCTGTTGTAGAAGGTCCATCCTCTGTATTTTTCTTCTGTTGGGCATTCTTCCTCCTAGTTATTTTGGTAAGAGATAACTGAACAGATGCAGCTGGATGTATCAATTGTGGTGCAGTCACGGTGCACCCTGGAACACTTCTGTGCAATCAGGATTCCTCACCCAAATGAGAGAAAAAAGAAAAGAAAAAGAAATAGAGTAGAAAGAGACAAAAAAAATAAAAGAGAAAAGAAAAAAAATAGAGAGAGAGAGAGACAGGAAAAGAAGGGAAGATAAAAGAGAAGGCTCAGGGGCACCTGGGTGGCTCAGTGATTTAGGTCGCTGCCTTCAACTCGGGTCATGATCTCAGGGTCCTGGGATCGAGTCCCACATCGGTCTCTCTGCTCTGCAGGGAGCCTGCTTCCCTCTCACTCTCTCTCTGCCTGCCTCTCTGCCTGCTTGTGATCTCTCTCTGTCAAATAAATAAATAAATAATCTTAAAAAAATAAAAGAGAGAAGGCTCAGCCCAAATGGGCTCCAAGGTAAGATTTATGAAGTATACAAACAAAAAGAGACAAACAAAAGACAGTTAAAAGTATATGACAGAATAAATGAAACAAGATGGGATTGGGAGGGAGACAAACCATAAATGACTCTTAATCTCACAAAACAAACTGGGGGTTGCTGCGGGGAGGTGGGATTGGGGGAGGGGGAGCGGGCTATGGACATTGGGGAGGGGAAGCGAACCATAAGAGACTATGGACTCTGAAAAACAACCTGAGGGTTTTGAAGGGTCAGGGGTGGGAGGTTGGGCAACCTGAGGGTTTTGAAGGGTCAGGGGTGGGAGGTTGGGGGAACAGGTGGTGGGTAATGGGGAGGGCACGTTTTGCATGGAGCACTGGGTGTTGTGCAAAAGGAATGAATACTGTTACGCTGAAAAAATAAATAAAATGAGAAAAAAAAAGTATATGACAAGAGAAAAAAAAAATATATATATATAAGAAAAAAAAAAAAAAGAACCTCAGTGTAGGCAATGAAGGTTATTTTGATTCTTCCTGGATGTATCTTGATGTTTTTGTTAAGGGACTCAACTTTCCTAAGATAAAGGGAGATTAAAAATTGATATGCCTATAGGGGTAACATTGATTGGGAAAGGGGATTACCTTGAAGTTTAACTCTATATTTATATTAGAAAATAAAAATTAAAAAAGAATAAACTAGACTAAACTAAATTAAGATTTAAAGAAATTTAAAAAATAGAAAAGCAAAAGAAACACACAGGTGTATGTAACAAAAAGTTCAGGTTAGAAGGTTATTAAGGAATTTGATGTACTGGACATCTCTCTGTGATGGTAAATAGGTTAAAGAATTATCTATATGTATAAAAAAAAGAACCAGAATATTGGTAAAGAGTTAAAAATAAAAGTTGTATTTTGGAAGTAGTGGTGGTTGTTCTCTTGTCATCTTTTAATTTTCTTCCTTCCTGGTTGGTTTTCTGGGGGAGGGGCCTTCCACGTGGGTTTTCAGACAATGATATTCCCTGAGTTAGGTCCTCTTCAAGGGGATGGGCTCTGAGGAAACCTTTTTTTTTTTTTTTTAAGGCTTTTGTTCTCTGGAGGTTTTTATGTTCTTTCATCTGTTTTATCTTGTCTTGACAGCTTTTGATTGTTTGTGGATGTTTAGAGGAGAGCAAACTGCACCCAGACCTCCCTCTCAGAGAGAAGCCTAGAATGCTCTGCAGAGCTGCTGGCAGAGTTAGTTCTGAGTCACGGTCCCTGGGGATGCAGGATTCCTCCTTGTACCCAATACCATGGCAGCGGCGGCTGTCTGGGCAGCTCCAGACCGCCAGAGAGGTTCCAAGCAATGATCACATACTGAGATTTTCCCGCTGGCCCCATCTGGGAATGTCTGGTTTTTCAGGATGCCAGAGCTCCAGGCTAGTACCTGTGCACATCTCTCCCAGGGGATGGTGTGGGACGCACGAGTTTCAGGAATGCCGGCTGGCCATGCTCCCAACCCCTGTTGGGAGTCGGACCCCACGTGTTCTCAGGCGCGCTGGTGGCTCAGGCACGCTGGTTGCTCAGGGACCAAGACCTGCTTTCTCTGCTGTACTCTCTCTGGCTCAGTACCAGGGGAGGCTGTCCTGGGTCCTGGGACTTAAGCTCCTGTCCCTGCCCACCCCGATTCCCACAATATCCCCCCCGCGATCTTTTGTTCTTTTCTTTTTGAGTGCTTTCAACCAGACTCCAAGCTAATGCTGGTCCCCAGACACAGGGCACTCTTGTTTTGGGGTAGTACTTTCCAATCAGTCACCTCTGGTGGCTCACTCCCCCTTTTGTTTATCTTCCGATATCAGTCAGACATTCCCACTCTGTTTTACCTGCCAATGATGTCTTCTGCTCCTGTAGAGATCCAGACATGTATAATTCTGATTGCAGGCTGATTTCATGGGTCATCGGAGTTCTTTGGTAGGTAATCAGCTCACTTTAGGGTACAGGTTGAAATGGCACCTCCTCCTACTTCCCTGCCATCTTGACCCCACTCCAAATTAATAAATTTATGAATGAAAAGGGAGAGATCTCAACTAACACCAAGGAAGTAGAAGCAATCATCAGAAATCATTATTAACATTTAAATGCCAATATATTAAGCAACCTAGATGAAATGGATGCATTCCTGGAAAACTATGAACTTTGAAAACTGAACCAGGAAGAAATTGACATATGACATATATCTATGAATAGATAGATATCTAGTAACAAGATTGAAGCACTGATCAAAACCTCCCAGAAAACAAGACCGCAGAACCTGACAGATTCCCTGGAGAATTTCACCAAGCATTCAAAGAAGAAATAAGACCTATTCTCCTGAAGCTGTTTCAAAAAATTGAAGCAGAAGAAAAACTTCCAGAGTCTTTTTATGAAGCCAGCATTACCCTGATCCCCAAACTAGGCAAAGACACCACCAAAAAGGAGAATTTCAGACTAATATCAATGATGAAAATGTATGCTAAGATTCTCAACAAGATCCTAGCAAATAGGATCCTACAACATATTAAAATGATTATCCACCATGACCAGGTGAGATTCATCCCTGGGTTGCAAGGATGGTTCAACATTCGCAAATCAATCAATGTGATAGTACAAATCAACAAGAGAAGAGAGAAGAACCACATGGCCCTCTCAATTGATGCAGAAGAAGCATTTGAAAAAATGCTATTGGTCCTCTCAGTTGATGCCAAAAAGCATTTGAAAAAATCCAGCATCTATTCCTGATTAAAACCTTCAAAGTATAGGGATAGAGGGAACATTCCTGAATTTCATAAAATCTATTTAAGAAAAATCCACAGCAAATATCATCTTCAAAGAGAAAAAGCTCACAGCCTTCCCGTTGAGAGCAGTAGCACTACAAGGATGCCCACTCTCACCACTCTTGTTCAACGTAGTATCAGAATTCCTAGCAACAGCAATCAGACACCAAAGAGAAATGAAAGGTATGCAAATTGGCAAAGAGGAAGTCAAACTCTCTGTCCTCACAGATGACATGATACTTTATATGGAATATCCATAAGACTCCACCCTCAAACTACTAGAACTCATACGGCAATTCAGTAACGTGGCACAATACAAAATAAATGTACAGAAATCTTATACACTAACAATGAAAATACAAAAAGGGAATTAGAGAATTGATTCCATTTACTATAGCACCAAGAACCATAAGATACCTGGGAGTAACCTAACCGAAGAGGTAAAGGATCTGTACCCGAGGAACTACAGAACACTCATGAAAGAAATTGAAGACACAAAAAGATAGAAGACCTTCCATGCTCATGGAACAAAAGAATAAATATTGTTAAAAATGTCTTTACTGCATAGAGCAATCTATACTTTTAATGCCATTCTGATAAAAATTCCACCGGTAATTTTCAAAGACATGGAGAAAACACTCTTAAAATTTGTATGGAATCAGAAGAGCCCCCGAAATATTAAAGAAATATTGAAAAAGAAAAATAAAACTAGCAGCATCACGTTGCCCGAGTTCAAGCTTCACTACAAAGCTGTGATCAACAAGATAGCATGGTACTGGCATAAAAACAGACATAGACCAGTGAAACGGAGTAGAGAGCCCAGATATGGACCCTCAAATCTATGGTCAAATGATCTACAAAAAAGCAGGAGAAAATATACAGTGGAAAAAAGACAGACTCTTCAATAAATAGTGCTGGGAAAATTGGACAGCTATATGTAGAAGAATGAAACTCGACCATTCTCTTACACCGTACACAGAGATCAACTTGAAATGGAAAAAAGACCTCAATGCGAGACAGGAATCCATCAGAATACTAGAGGAGAACATAGGCAGTAACATCTTCGATATCAGCCACAGCAACGTCTTTCAAGATATGTCTCCCAGGTCAAAGGAAGCAAAAGCCAAAACGAACTTTTGGGACTTCATCAAGATCATAAGCTTCTGCACAGCAAAGGAAACAGTCAAGAAAATAAAGAACCAATCCACGGAATGGGAGAAGATATTTGCAAATGACAGTACAGACAAAAGTTTGATATCCAGGATCTATAAAGAACTTCTCAAACTTAACACACAATAAACAGATAATCATGTCAAGAAATGGGAAGAGGACATGAACAGACACTTCTCCAAAGAAGACATATAAATGGCTCTCAGACACATGAAAAAATGTTCATCATCACTAGCCATCAGGGAGAGACCATCAAAACAGCATTGAGATACCACCTTACACCAGTTAGAGTGGCCTAAATTAACAAGACAGGAAGCAACGTGTGTTGGAGAGGATGTGGAGAAAGGGGAACCCTCTTACACTGTTCGTGGGAATGCAAGTTGGTACAGCCACTTTGGAGAACAGTGTGGAGATTCCTCAAGAAATTAAAAGTAGAGATTCTCTATGACCCTGCAATTGCACTACTGGGTATTTACCCCAAAGATACAGATGTAGTGAAAAGAATGGCCATCTCTACCCCAATGTTTATTGCAGCAATGGCCATGGTTGCCAAACTGTGGAAAGAACCAAAATGCCCTTCAATGGACGAATGGATAAGGAAGATGTGGTCCATATACATGATGGAGTATTATGCCTCCCTCAGAAAGGATGAATATGCAACTTTTGTATCAACATGGATAGGACTGTATGAGATTATGCTGATTGAAATAAGTCAAGCAGAGAGTGTCAATTATCATATCGTTTCATTTATTTGTTGAGCATAAGAAATAACATGGAGGACATGGGGAGGTGAAGAGGAGAAGGGAGTAGAGGCAAATTGGAACAGTAGATGAACCATGAGAGACTTTGGACTCTGAAAAACAACCTGAGGGTTTTGAAGTTGTGGGGGTGGGTGGGCCTGGTATTGGGTACTATGGAAGTCACGTATTGCATGGAGCCCTGCGTGTGGTGCATAAACAACGAATTCTGATTCACTGAAAAGAAATTTAAAAATAATAAATAATAATAAGAAGAAAACAGAAAAGAAAAATGTGACTTTGATTTCTGGAAATGTTCTTTTCCTTCATCTAGGTGTTGCTTACACAGGTGTGTTCAGGTGTTTATCAACAGTTATATGCCAATAAGTTAAGCAACCTAGATGAAGTGGATGCATTCCTGGAAAAATATAAACACCCAAAATTGAAACAAGAAGAAATTGAAAAATTGAATAAACCAATATCTAGTAACGAGATTGAAGCAGTGATCAAAACCTCCCAAAAAACAAGAGCCCAGGACCTGACGGATTTCCTGGGAAATTCTACCAAACTTTCAAAGAAGAAATAACACCAATTCTCCTGAAGCTGTTTCAAAAAATGGAAGCAGAAGGACAACTTCCAGACTCTTTTTATGCAGCCAGCATTACCCTAATCCCCAAACCAGGCAAAGACCCTACCAAAAAGGAGAATTTCAGACCAATATCACTGATCAATATGGATGCTACGATTCTCAACACGATCCTAGCAAACAGGATCCAGCAGCACATTAAAAAGATCATCCACCATGACCAGGTGGGATTCATCCCTGGGTTACAAGGTTGGTTCAACATTCGCAAATCAATCAATGTGATAGAACAAATCAATAGAACAAAACCACATGGTCCTCTCAATTGATGCAGAAAAAGCATTTGACAAAATACATCATCCGTTCCTGATGAAAACGCTTCAAGTATAGGGATAGAGGGAACATTCCTGAACTTCATAAAATCTATCTATGAAAGACCCACAGCAAATATCATCCTCAATGGGAAAAAGCTTGCAGCCTTCCCGTTGAGATCAGGAGCACGACAAGGATGCCCACTCTCACCACTCTTGTTCAACATAGTATTAGAAGTCTTAGCAACAGCAATCAGACAACAAAGAGAAATAAAAGGTATCCAAATTGGCAAGGAAGAAGTCAAACTCTCTCTCTTCGCAGATGACATGATTCTTTATATGGAAAACCCCACAGACTCCACCCTCAAACTACTAGAACTCATACAGCAATTCAGTAACGTGGCAGGATACAAAGTCAATGTACAGAAATCAGTGGCTTTCTTATACACTAACAATGAAAATACAGAAAGGCAAATTAGAGAATCGATTGTATTTACTATAGCACCAAGAACCGTAAGATACCTGGGAATAAACCTAACCAAATAGGTAAAGGATCTGTACTCGAGGAACTACAGAACACTCATGAAAGAAACTGAAGAAGACACAAAAAGATGGAAAACCATTCCATGCTCTTGGATTGGAAGAATAAACATTGTTAAAATGTCTATACTGCCTAGAGCAATCTATACCTTTAATGCCATTCCGATCAAAATTCCACCGGTATTTTTCAAAGAGCTGGAGCAAAGAATCCTAAAATTTGGATGGAATGAGAAGAGACCCCGAATTGCTAAGGAAATGTTGAAAAACAAAAACAAAACTGGCGGCATCACGTTACCTGATTTCAAGCTTTACTACAAAGCTGTGATCATCATGACAGCATGGTACTGGCATAAAAATAGGCACATATACCAGTGGAAGACAGTAGAGAGGCCAGATATGAACCCTCAACTCTATTGTCAAATAATCTTCGACAAAGCAGGAAAGAATATACAGTGTAAAAAAGACAGTCTCTTCAATAAATGGTGCTGGGAAACCTGGACATCTATATGTAGAAGAATGAATCTCGACCATTTTCTTACACCATTGTGGGAAGCCGCAGTAAGGCTAGAGACAAGAGCCAAACCAGGCTCTGACTTATGCCTCCTCCAACATCTCACTGCCTGATTTAAGGCAAAGTATAATGGAGTTGAGTTTGCATTGAGAAAGAGCCTTTGCTATTTGCTGCTTGCTCCCCTATGTGACCTCTCACATGCTCCTCTAGATAGTTGACCTTCAAGACAGCCTAGGTGCACTCATTAGTCTTCTCGTGGTTCTTGCTATCCTGTTATAAGCTACTAGATAATCTTTTAAGTGTGTTTATATTGGAATGATGTTTACCATCCACCATCTGGCATCGGTATGTCTGTAGCTAGTCATTAGTGGAAGTGATTATGGAGCTGATATGTAAACCTTTAATCATGCAGCAACACTTAGATAAATCACCTTTTCATTGTAAGACTTCTATATATTCCCATGGTTTTACTAATTAAGCGGCATAGGTGGAAATCATCCCCTATGCTCCTTCTGCCCCCGTCTCTTTGTCTCTTTAATTTCTTTTCACCATCCTTTTACCCTCAGGTTACTTGATCAATTTGTCACACGGGCCATGGCAAGTGGCGCCCAAACAGGGAAAGTGAGCAAAGGTCAAGGGAGTGCCACGCATACACAGGTAAGTAGTTACCACCATTCAGGTAAGAGGCGCCCGGACAGCATGGGCGACAGCAGGAGTATATAATGGGGCACTCTCAATCTGTGGAACAGGATCTCTTTGTGACTGCATTACAGGCTCTTTTAAAACAAAAAGGGTCCAAAGTCTCAAAGAAGGCTTTGCAACAATTTTTTGAAGTTATTTCAGCACTTTGTCCTTGGTTTCCTAAAGAGGGAACAGTGAATTTGCAATTATAGCAGAAGGTGGGTCAGGAAATTAAAAATCAGTTAAAAATTAGGGGCCCCGACACCTGCCCTGAAGGAACAATGAAAATTGGGAAGATATTAGAGAGGGTTTAGATCCGTAACATTCTATTGATATAATTTCCATCACCTGTCAAGAATCCTCTTATGACTTAATAGAGGAAGAGACTCAAACATATATGAAAGTTTAGGAGTCAAGATGGCGGGGAAGTAGGAGGAGGCACAGTTTCAACCTGTACCCTAAAGTGAGCTGATTACCTACCAAAGAACTCCGACCACCCATGAAATCATCCTGAGATAAGAATTATACACGTCTGGATCTCTACAGGAGCAGAAGACGCCAGTGGCAGGTAAAGCAGACTGGGAACGTCGGACTGATATTGGAAGATAAACAAAAGGGGGAGGGAGCTACCAGAGGTGACCGATTGGAAAGAAATACCCCAATACGAGAGTGCCCTGCATCTGGGAACCAGCATTAACTTGGAGTCTGGTTGAAATCACTCAAAAAACAAAGAGCAGAGGATCGCGGGGGAGGGAAATAGTGGGAACCTGGGCGGTTAGGGTCAGGGACCTAAGTCCCTGGACCCAGGACACCCTCCCCTGGTGCTGAGCCAGAGAGAGTGCAGGAGAGAAATCACGTCTCCATCCCTGAGCCGCCAGTGCACCTGACCCCTCAGCGCGCCCAAGAACGAGTGGGGTCTGGCTCCCATGAGGGGCTGGGAGCCTGGCCAGATAGCAATCCTGAAACACAACTGTCCCACACCCTCCCTTGGGAGAGGTGCTCATAGGTGCTAGCCTGGAGCTCTGGCATCTGGAAAAACCAGACATTCCCAGCCCGGGACAGCGGGAAAATCTCAGTGTGCGATCTCTGCTCGGAACTTCTCTGGTGGTCTGGAGCTGCCTAGACAGCCGCCATTGCCCTGGTATTGGGTACAAGGAGGAGCTCCTGCATCCCCAGGGACAGTGACTCAGAACTGACTCTGCCAGCAGCTCTGCAGAACATTCTCTCAGAGGGAGGTCGGGGTGCAGTTTGCTCTCCTCTAAAACTCCAAAAACCACCAAAAGCTGTCAAGGCGAGAGAAAACAGATGAAAGATCATAAAAACCCCCAGAGAACAAAATCCTGAAAAAAATAGTTTCCTCAGAGCCCACCCCCTTGAGGGGAATGGGAGGACCTAACTCAGGGAACATCATTGTCTGAAAACCGACGTGGCAGGCCCCTCACCCAGAAAACCAACCAGGAAGGAAGAAAAAAAAAAAGACTACAAGAGAACAACCACCACTACTTCATAAATACAACTTTTATTTTTAACTCTTTACCAATATTCTGGTTCTTTTTTTTATACATACAGATAATTTTTAACCTATTTACCATCACACTGAGATGTCCAGTACATCAAATTCTTTTATAACCTTCTAACCTGAACTTTTTGATACATACACCTGTGTTTTTCTTTTGCTTTTCCATTTTTTTAAATTCTTTTTTAATTTTAACTTAGTATAGTCTAGTTTATTCTTTTTTAATTTTTATTTTCTACTATACACATAGAGTTAAACTTCAAGGTAATCCCCTTTCCCCAATCAATGCTAGCCCTATAGGCAAGCCAGTTTCTAATCCCCTGTAACTTAGGAAAGTTAAGTCCCTTAACAAAAACATCAAGATATATTCAGGAAGAATCAAGATAACCTTCCTCACCCACACTGAGAATTTATAAACGTCTCCCAATTTTTCCTTCTGTCAGTGTCTCTGTGAATTTGTGTTTGTCCTGATAATATATAAATCTTATACTAGGGGTTCTTTCTGATGAGGTACTTTCTTTTTTTGCTTATATATGTATATTTTTTTCTCTTGTCATATACTTTTATCAGTCTTTTTGTTTTTCTGTTTTTGTTTGTATACTTCATAAATCTTACGTTGTGGTCCATTTGGGCTGAGCCGTCTCTTTTATCTTCCCTTTTTTTCCTCTCTCTCTCTCTCTCTCTCCTTTTTTTTCCTTTTTTCTTTTCCTTTTTTTTCCCTTTCTTCTTCTCTTTTTCTTTTTCTTTTCTTTTCCCTCTTATTTGGGTGGGGAATGCTGATTGCACAGAAGTGTTCCAGGGTGCACCTTGACTGCACAACAACTGATAAGTCCAGCTGCATATGTTCAGTCATCTCTTACCAAAATGACTAGGAGGAGGAATACCCAACAGAAGAAAAATACAGAGGATGGACCTTCTGCAACAGAGCTAATGGCTATCGACATAGAAAATATGTCAGAAAAGGAATTCAGACTAACAATTATCCAGGCAATAGCTAGGTTGGAGAAAGCCATGGATGACCAAACAGAATTGATTAGGGCAGAACTGAAAGCCACCAGGGATGATGTTCACAATGTTAGGGCAGAACTGAAAGCCACCAGGGATGATATTCAAAATGCTCTCAATGAGTTCCAATCCAATCTAAATTCTCTAAAAGCTAGGGTAACTGAGACAGAAGATAGAAATAGTGATCTGGAGGACAAACAGATAGAGAGAAAGGATCAGGAGGAAGCCTGGAACAAACAGCTCAGAAGCCAAGAAAACAGAATCAGGGAAATAAATGATGCCATGAAACGTTCCAAGGTCAGAAGTATTGGAATCCCTGAAGGGGAGGAAAAAGAAAGAAGTCTAGAAGATATAGTGGAAGAAGTTGTCTATGAAAATTGTCCCAATCTCACGAATGGAAACAACGTTCATGTACTAGAGGCAGAGAGATTTCCTCCCAAGATTTTAGATTCTCGAAAGTCCCCACGACACCTTATAGTTAGAATGAGGAATTATGTTTCATGACAGACCCTCTTAAAACCAGCTAAGACAAAGAAGCTTCTTACATACAGAAGAAAGCCATTTAGAATAATGTCAGACCTGTCCACAGAGACCTGGCAAGCCAGGAAGGGCTGGCAAAATATATTCAGAGTACTAAATGAGAAGAATATGCAAGTAAGAATACTCTATCCAGCAAGACTGACATTTAAAATGGATGGAGAGATAAAGAGTTTCCAAGACCGGCAAGGCTTAAAAGACTATGCAACCACCAAGCCGACAGTGCAGGCAATATTAAGGGGGGTCCTATAAAAGAGAAAAAATCCTAAGAATATCATTGAACAGAAATATAGAAACAATCGATAGACAGAAAGACTTCAAAGGCAACACGATGTCAATAAAAACCTATCTCTCAATAATCACTCTCAATGTGAATGGCCTAAATGCGCCCATAAAACGACACAGGTTTGCAGATTGTATAAAACGACAGGACCCATCCATATGTTGTCTACAAGAGACCCATTTTGAACCTAAGGATATACCCAGACTGAAAGTGAAGGGATGGAGAAGCATCTTTCATGCCAATGGGCCTCAAAAGAAGGCCGGGGTAGCGATTCTCATATCACATAAATTAGATTTTAAACTACAGACTGTAGTCAGAGATACAGAAGGACACTACATAATTCTTAAAGGGACTATCCGCCAAGATGATCTAACAATTGTGAATATCTATGCCCCCAATATGGGAGCACACAATTACATAAGAAAACTATTACTCAAGATAAAGAGTCATATTAATATGAATACAATAATACTAGGAGATCTTAATACGCCTCTCTCAGAAATAAACAGATCATCGAAGCAGAAAATTAATAAAGAAACAAGAGCATTGAATGAGACATTGGACCAGATGGACCTCATAGACATATACAGAACATTCCACCCGAAAACAACAGAATACTCATTCTTCTCAAGTGCACATGGAACCTTCTCCAGAATAGACCCCATACTGGGTCACAAAGCAGGACTCAACCGATACCAAAAGACTGACATTATTCCCTTCATATTCTCAGACCACATTGCTTTGAAACTGGAGCTCAATCACAAGGAAAAGTTCAGAAGGAACTCAAACACATGGAAGCTAAAGACCACCTTGCTTAAGAATGCTTGGATCAACCAGGAGATCAAAGATGAACTTAAACAATTCATGGAAACCAATGAGAATGGAGACACTTCGGTCCAAAACCTATGGGATACAGCAAAGGCGGTTCTAAGGGGAAATAAATAGAAATCCAAGCCTCCCTCAAAAAAAAATGGAAAAATCCAGAATACACCAGCTGTCTCTACACCTTAAAGAACTGGAGAATCAACAACAAATCAAACCAACTCCACATGCAAGAAGGGAAATAATCAAGATTATAGCAGAGATCAATGAGGTAGACACCAGAGATACAGTAGAACGTATCAATGAAACTAGAAGCTGGTGTTTTGAAAGAATCAATAAGATTGATAAACCATTGGCCACACTAATCCAAAAGAAAAGAGAGAAAGCCCAAATTAATAAAATTATGAATGAAAAGGGAGAGATCAGAACTAACACCAAGGAAAAAGAAACAATCATTAGAAATTTTTACCAACAGTTATATGCCAATAAGCTAAGCAACCTAGATGAAATGGATGCATTCCTGGATACCTACAAACTCCCAAAATTGAACCAGGAAGAAATTGACAACCTGAATAGACCAATATCTAGTAATGAGATTAAAGCAGTGATCAAAAACCTCCCAAAAAACAAGAGCCCAGGACCTGATGGATTCCCTGGCAAATTCTACCAAACTTAAAAAAAAAATAACCCCAATTCTCCTGAAGCTCTTCCAAAAAATTGAAGCAGAAGGACAACTCCCAGACTCTTTTTAGGAATCCAGCATTATCCTGATCCCCGAACCAGGCAAAGATCCTACCAAAAGGGAGAATTTCAGACCAATATCACTGATGAATATGGATGCTAAGATTCTCAACAAGATCCTAGCAAACAGGATCCAGCAGCACATAAAAAGATTATCCACCATGACCAGGTGGGATTCATTCCTGGGTTGCAAGGTTGGTTCAACATTCGCAAATCAATCAATGTGATAGAACAAATCAATAAGAGAAGAGAGAAGAACCCCATGGTCCTCGCAATTCATGCAGAAAAAGCATTTGACAAAATCCAGCATCCATTCCTGATGAAAACGCTTCAAGTATAGGGATAGAGGGAACATTCCTGAACTTCATAAAATCTATCTATGAATGACCCACAGCAAATATCATCCTCAATGGGAAAAAGCTTGCAGCCTTCCCATTGAGATCAGGAACACAACGTGGAAGCCCACTCTCACCACTCTTGTTCAACATAGTTTTAGAAGTCCTAGCAATGGCAATCAGACAACAAAGAGAAATAAAATGCATCCAAATTGGCAAGGTAGAAGTCAAACTCTCTCTCTTTGCAGATGACATGATTCTTTATATGGGAAACCCCAAAGACTCCACCCCCAAACTACTACAACTCATTCAGCAATTCAGTAACGTGGCAGGATACAAAGTCAATGTACAGAAATCAGTGGCTTTCTTATACACTAACAATGAAAATACAGAAAGGGAAATTAGAGAATAGTCTATTTACTATAGCACCAAGAACCATAAGATACCTGGGAATAAACCTAACCAAAGAGGTAAAGGACCTGTACTCGAGGAACTACAGAACACTCATGAAAGAAAGAAGAAGACACAAAAAGTTGGAAGACTGCTCCATGCTCTTGGATTGGAAGAATAAACATTGTTAAAATGTCTATACTCCCTAGAGCAATCTATATTTTAATGCCATTCCGATCAAAATTCCACCAGTATTTTTCAAAGAGCTGGAGCAAATAATCCTAAAATTTGTATGGAATCAGAAGAGACCCCGAATTGCTAAGGAAATGTTGAAAAACAAAAACAAAACTGGCAGCATCATGTTACCCTATTACAAGATTTATTACAATGCTGTGATCACCAAGACAGTGTGGTACTAGCATAAAAACAGTCACCTAGACCAGTGGAACACAGTGGAGAGACCAGATATGAACCCTCAACTCTATGGTTAAATAATCTTCGACAAAACGGGAAAAAAATATTCGATGGAAAAAAGACAGTCTCTTCAATAAATGGTACTCGGAAACTGGCAGCACCATCAATATGTAGAGGAATGAAAAATGACCATCCTCTTACACCGTACAGATAAACTCGAAATGGATAAAAGACCTCAATGTGAGACAGGAATCCATCAGAATCCGAGAGGAGAACATAGGCAGTAACCTCTTTGATATCAGCCACAGCAACTTCTTTCAAGATATGTCTCCAAAGGCCAAGGAAACAAAAGCGAAAATGAACTTTTGGGACTTCATCAAGATCAAAAGCTTCTGCACAGCAAAGGAAACAGTCAACAAAACAAAGAGGGAACCCACGGAATGGGAGAAGATATTTGCAAATGACAGTACAGCCAAAAGGTTGATATCCAGGATTTATAAAGAAGTTCTTTATAACTAAACACACACAAAACAGATAATCCTATCAAAAATGGGCAGAAGATATGAACAGACACTTCTCCAATGAAGACATACAAATGGCTATCAGACATATGAAAAAATGTTCATCATCACTAGCCATCAGGGAGATTCAAATTAAAACCACATTGAGATACCACCTGACCACCAGTTAGAATGGCCAAAATTAGCAAGACAGGAAACAATGTGTGTTGGAGAGGATGTGGAGAAAGGGGAACCATCTTCCACTGTTGGTGGGAATGCAAGTTAGTGCAGCCACTTTGGAGAACAGTGTGGAGATTCCTGAAGAAATTAAGAATAGAGCTTCCCTATGACCCTGCAATTGCACTGCTGGGTATTTACCCCAAGGATACAGATGTAGTGAAAAGAAGGGCCATCTGTACCCCAATGTTTATTGCAGCAATGGCTATGGTCACCAAACTGTGGAAAGAACCAAGATGCCCTTCAATGGATGAATGGATAAGGACGATGTGGTCCATATACACAATGGAGTATTATGGCTCCATCAGAAAGGATGAATACCCAACTTTTGTAGCAACATGGACGGGACTGGAAGAGATTATGCTGAGTGAAATAAGTCAAGCAGAGAGAGTCAAGTATCATATGGTCTCACTTATTTGTGGAGCATAACAAATAACAGGGAGGACATGGGGAGATGGAGAGGAGAGGGAGTTGAGGGAAACTGGAAGTGGAGATGAACCATGAGAGACTATGGACTCTGAAAAACAACCAGAGGGTTTTGAAGGGGCGGGGGGGTGGGAGGTTGAGAAACCAGCTGGTGGGTAATAGGGGGGGCACATTCTGCATGGAGCACTGGGTGTGATGCCTAAACAATGAACACTGTTATGCTATAAATAAACAAATAAAAAAAATTAAAAGAAAAACATATATGAAAGTTTAGGTGTCATAAATAACGCCTCCCCTCCTGCGGCCACACCTGACTTCTTGCCACCTCTACAGGAGGATCCCTTAGATGCCCCTGATGATGAGGTGCCTTTGGATGACAATCAGGAAGTTCTCCTTGCTTCCTTTCCTCCCATGGCCCCCTCTTTCCCTCTATTAGCTGACCAGATATCTGGCCAAGTCAGGAACTCTCTTTAGAGTCAGTTGTGAGGTCTCCAGAAATTCAAACTATGCCCTGTAAACACAGTCAGACCCACACATCTCCGATTAGGACTTTCAATAAAACAAAAAGGGGCTTAAATACTGGATTCCCATTAATGCAGCATCCTCAATCTGGGGTGCCTTATAAAGAAGGAGAACTAATGCCTGATAGCCTGTTTCCCATTAGCTCCCGTTCAACTGTTTATTTTAAACAACTCCCTGAAAGAGCTGAGCCATTAAAAATAACTCCTCTTCAAAGATCTCTTTTTTAGACCCAACAAACAGGGGAGGATACCTCGGCCTTTTCAGCATATCCTGTGACTCAGATGGCTAATGGTCAGAGAGCTTATAATAGTGTAAATTTTAAGATATTAAAAGAAATAAAAACAGTCTCTTCCCAATATGGTCCCACTGCACCCTATACTTTGTCCTTGCTGGATAGCATGGGTTTGGAAGCTTTATGTCTAGGGGATTAGAAGGTTATTGCACAGGCTTGTTTATCGGGTGGTGACTATCTATTATGGAAGATGGAGTTTTTTGAGACAGCTAATGAAATGACCATTTATAATCGAAGGACTAACATCCCAATTTCTTATGAGATGCTAATGGGAAGCGGGGCTTACTCTGAAGTTCAGGCACCAGTAGAATATCCTGAAATTGCTTACCAGCAAATTTCACAATGTGCTTTAAAGGCATGGAAATGACTTCCCTCTTCTGGGGCAAGAACTGAGGAATTATCTAAAAGAGGTCAAGGCCCAGATGAACCCTTTCAAGATTTTGTGGCATGATTATTAAAGGCAGTGGGCAGAATTGTAATTGATGGAGAGGCTGGAACAATTATTGTTAAACAGTTGGCTTTTGAAAATGCAAACTCTGCCTGCCAAGCTGCTATTCCAACATGTGTTGGAGAGGATGTGGAGAAAGGGGAACCTTCTTACACTGTTGGTGGGAATGCAAGTTGGTGCAGCCACTTTGGAAAACAGTGTGGAGATTCCTCAAGAAATTTAAAATAGAGCTTCCCTATGACCCTGCAATTGCACTGCTGGGTATTTACCCCAAAGATACAGATGTAGTGAAAAGAAGGGCCATCTGTACCCCAATGTTTATAGCACCAATGGCCATGGTCACCAATGTGTGGAAAGAATCAAGATGCCCTTCAACGTACGGATGGATAAGGAAGATGTGGTCCATATACTTAATACTCCATAGTATTAAGCCTCCATCAGAAAGGATGAATACCCAACATTTGTATCAACATGGACAGGACTGGAAGAGATTATGCTGAGTTAAATAAATCAAGCAGAGATAGTCAAGTGTTATATGGTTTCACTTATATGTGGTGCAGCACAAATAACATGGAGGACATAGGGAGATGGAGAGGAGATGGGAGTTGAGGGAAATTGGAAGGGGAGGTGAACCATGAGAGACTATGGGCTCTGAAAAACTATCTTGGGAGTTTGAAGGAGTGGGGTGTGGTTAGATCGGAGAGCCAGGTGGTGGGTATTAAGGAGGGCAC
>NW_025721389.1:0-83403 GCF_922984935.1 Meles meles
GGTAAGTTTTTCTGTGTTGGAATGTACCTCCTCCAGGTAGCAGAGTCTCTCAGCAGCTTGACTCGGAGCTGCCACTTTCTGCAGCTAATTGGTCATTTGCTTTTTGCTGTCACTAAAGGCAATTTGCAGATGCATGTGGGCAAGCCCTTGATGTGAACGAGCGGCTCATCAAGGAGGACCAGCTGGAGTACCAGGAAGAACTGAGGTCCCATTATAAGGACATGCTTAGTGAACTCTCCGCAATCATGAACGAGCAGGTAAGACTTGGCTTGAGGTAGGCCAAGCTGCCACGTTATAGAAACTGTCCATTCTGTCCCTAGTGCCAGAAGGACTGTAAATGTCTCTTTTCTTACATGAACACCATGAGCACAGAGTTTCTCACTCCTCCATATACAAGATCTTTGCCTCTCAAAACAGAGATCAGGTTAGGGGAGAAAAATCTATAAGGGAAAAAAAAAAAAAGATGAGAATCCAAGTAATTTCCAAAGTTTCAGGTATGTTTATCCAAACTCTATGAAAAGTTGGCTTTCTAAAATAGATGGAACCAAGACACCAAGGAACACAGGATGGCATTCCACTAGGTTTGCTGCCACTCCTGTCTCCCCAATGTACACCTCTGCAACGCCCGAGTTATGAGGTGGAGTTCTACAGTTCTGCCACCAGGGGTCTCTGCACCATACTCGAGAAGAACCCTAGGTCTAAGGTCAAGGCTTTGTAAGGTCCAGACTGCATCTACAGAGGCTGGGAATTCCTGAAGATGTGCAGAATTGGGTAAAACTTAATCCTCTACCCCACCAGCAGGTCATCCATGCATCTAGCATGTTCCATAAGGGTGTGCACAAAATCTGGATATTCATGAATCACAATACTTTTTGAGGTGCAGAGAATCAAGTGGAAAAGCCAAGGGCCACTCTTTGACTTCCCAGCATCCATCTGCTCCCACACCTGGACATCTCAGCCTGGACGTCTTACTACTCACGGTCTCCTCCAGGAGACCTCCGTTACAGAATAACAGAGCAGGAGAATTTGAATAATCTCCTAACAGTGCCTTATGCACAGTAGCCACTCATTAAAAATTAGTTCCCCTTCTTTTCTTTAAATGGCCTGGCACTACAAACACTGTTCACAAAGCATGAAATGTATCTCATGCATGTTTTCTTCCCAGTGCATTTCTCATTGTTTCTTTTGTCTTCTTTTCCATCTCCTTTTACCCACATTTTAAACTCTCCAAAGTAGCTAGGGGAAGAAATTGGTTAATTGATTTATGTTGGAGATCGTTAATCTCCCTGGATAGGATTCCTCAATGAGGGATTATTGTTAGTGGTTTGGGATTATGAAGGGGCAATGGTAATTAAAAACTCAAGAGAGATGCCTCGGTTGCATAGAGTGAAACAAAAGAACAAGCAGTGGATCTTAAAGCTGGAAAAGGTGGTGAAGAAATGTTTGTTTCCAACTATAAATTGCATCTGACCTTGAAACTTCAGGCAAAAAATACTTTTCTCTTTTTTTTCCTGGCAGCTCTGTCGCGGTCCGTGTCTGTACAGCTTCTGTTCCTCTGTGTCTAGTATTTCCCTCAGTACCATAAGCAAAAGTGGTATGTTTTTCTTTCCTTATGTCTACACTGTCCTTTGTGGCCTTCTGGTCTGCCTATCTCTTCCTAGTTGTTCATATCCCCCCAGACACCTCCATAGTGGCTAGTGTTCTCTGAATGTTTATTTAATTAGAACAATTTTATTTCCATTCTGAGATAGACTAATATAAAAAAAGCTTGCTGATTAAAGTTAAAAGCTTATCTTTTATTTATTTTTTTAAGTAGGCTACATGCCCAACATGGGGCTTTAACTCATAACCTTGTGATTATGAGTTCCATGCTCTACCAACTGAGCCAATGAGACACCCCAACTTAGCTTTTAAAAAGAAAAATCATATCCAGCCAATTTGTAAAATATAGTTGAGGTCAGTTGTATCTGAAACAAAGATTCAGTATACCTCAGATTGCAACAACAACAACAACAACAAAAACAAAAACAAACAACAACAACAACAAAAGTCTTCTGCACAAAGCTAAGAACCAGCTGATTAAAAGGAGAGAAATAATTCTTTTGCAGGATACCTTTACTAAAAGAAGCAAAGTTTAACTTTGTGCTCCCTGGAAATTGATGCAGAGAAAAAAATGGGTGGATTGCACAGATCTTATTATTCAGTAAAAGAAACAGATCTGTTGGCAGGAAAGATCAACTTTCCCCTGGTCCTGGGGATTTGTCACATTGGTATTTATATATGGGACAAAGTTTTCCTTAAAAATGATTTACTCTATTATATGGGTATGCCATAGTTCTACCTTAGATTAAAATGAGGACAAAGTATTAACTTCTAACTCTGTAAAAAAGATTCTAGAAGAGAAACTAGTTAATAATCATCAATCAAAAGTATAAATTATCCATAGCAAAACTATAAGATATCTAAGTGAAATTAGCTATTTTCATGACAACCATCGATGTGTTATTCATTGGTTGTAATGAACAATTTCCTAAAATCAGGAAGAGCTAGCCAATGATTAAGATCTAGAAAGTCCCTAGTATTTTAAAAAATGGGTGTTGTCTCAGTTCAGATTTACAACAGCAAAAAAAAAAAAAAATTGTTTACTTCTTTTTCAGTTTTTTTTTAATGAAAAAGCATCTGGCCATAATGATTGAATTCAAACTCTAGTGGAGGGAAGGGTTGTCAAATATTAGCATGAATTCATTCACATAACTTTATACTTATGTTCTGGAAGAAAATTACATATGTAGTTACAATGAAGAGAGAAATTCTACCATTGAACTTTTAAAAACAGAAATAGTGTTAGAATAGATAGACGTAGAAAGAAAGAAAAATAACAATGGAATTAATTATGCAATTGACTCCAAGAGTGCCCAGAAAAGTCTTAGCTAAGAGGGTATCCTGAAGCCACCAACTTAGTGAAAGAAACTTCAGTATATGGAAGGAGATGGACTAGGATAAAGCGGATGCTAGCGTGTAAAATGGAGATATTGGGATGAAGCAGTTCGGGTTGCTAAAGTGACAAGCAGACAACAACTACCTTTATAGGCAGCCGAATGCCACACTATTTTATAAGTAGCCAAAACCCATAAAACCTCTTTTGATGGAGGCCAAAGTGATACATGAAAGTAACTGGAAGAAACATATATGTCAGATGCTCATCTGGAGACTGTTTCAGCACTGGCAGTGATAGCATTGTGAAATCAACGGCCGTGATGAATCTCAAATGTAAAATACAGAGAAAGGAACGTGTCCACTCTGTTTGGTGCCACGCAGGCAAGATGCAAAGGCATATTGCTCCGGGAGTGTTAGATACTCTATGGACACTTTATTTCCCAAACTATTTAAGCGGAACTTGTGGCATCGATCATGAGGAGAATTTATGGGCAGTCTAGGATACCCAGATGCTTCGTGCTCTGTGCAGGCTGAAGTGTTAGCCTGTCTTGGAGGGTTAAAGAGGGTTAAAGCTAAACCATAGTAATATGTCAACTAAGTGGAAAAATCTTTTGAAATATCCAGTAAGTCTCTCCCTTACAGAGATACATTTTAGAGGTGCCTACGATTTCTGTTGTTGTTATCATATTTACATATCATTATTCGCACAGATTTGACAGGAAGTTATTACTTAGGCACGTTAATATTATTTTCAAAGTAAAATCAAGGCAAGGTGTATTTTTTTCTTATATGTCCATTAATGGAAACATTTAAATGAGCTTTCGGGTGTTTCCCCTTTTTGCTATTTTGACAGTATAAATTGTAAACTTTTAGAATAAAGTGAAATTCTGGAAGTACTTAGATACAATCATAAAGTCATTATTTATAAATTTATATCTAATAGTCAAAGAGTATTGGGAAGCTATTTTAACTCTTGTCAAAATTCTTCTGACATGGGCTTGCAAAAAATTCCAGAACTATTCTGATAAGCTCATTTTCAACAACTCACAGCTGTCCTTACGGGGGTGAGGGAGAAGCACTGTTCTGGGTTTTAATTTTGTGCTTGGCAATATTAACACGAACCTCTCTATTTTCCTTTTCTTTTGTCGTGTTGCATTTCGTCCTGTCAAGATTACATACAGGGACGACCTATCAAAGCGCGGAGCGGAGCGAACCTGCCCTCCTGTAATTAGCAGGGCGGCCCCAGCTGTGCCCACCGTCTCCATCTCAGCCAGTGAGGAAGTTTGAGTGGAGCTCTGCTGCATCAGACACACCTCAAAGGGAACCCTCTGAATTTGCAGCTCATCTCGGGGAAGAGAGAGATTTAATTTATTTGAAGTTTTTATAGTGTTAATAATTTTTTTTTTTTACCTCGCTAGCTTGAGAATTTTGCCCGCCTCCGGTTTTGCACATTTCTTATGATTTGTTTGTTTGTTTTTTTTCTTGAGCAAAGTTGATCAAGCCAAGCTGAACATTTGCCATGAAATTGCAATGAATGTGTAGCTCAAAAGCAAACCCTAAGTTTGCTGTCAGTTATAATATGTTCAATACCAAGTCCTAGTACACATATTTTAAAGGTCAAAGTGAATGTTTTTGTAACATTTAAGCACATTTCAAATGTAAATAGAAGATTGTAAGATATATGGTTTTTACCAAATTTAAAAGAACCTTTTTAGTTAATACTTATGACAGTGCTAAAATTGTATGAATAACATTTCAGATACCATTATATTAAAATATTTGTGTATGTGTACAAAAGTGTTGATAAATACTAACCTTTAAAGTTTGTGGAGTTCCTTTATTTGTAATATATGTGCCCTTAAAAGCAATGGGATGTGAAATTATATAAGTATTTTGTTGTTAATAGAAATAAAAAATACAGTTACTTTGCATTCCGTTCCCTCTTGAAGAGTGGGTGAGTTCCTACTAAAAGTGGTTCATAGGACTGGACATCTGCTGAATGCAATCCCACACTCACTACGTATGGTGCTTCCTTAAGAAGTTGGGGAAAGGACTCCACCCTCGGCCAGGCTGTTACTCCAAAGATCAAATCAACATGCCAGAGGTTTCCAAATCTACATTAATGGGATGATTGGGGAAGATAGAATGAATCAGAATCTTGAGGGCTGTGGTATTTAATAGGGATCTTCACAAATATTCCATATAAACTTGTGGTGGGATTGCATGTTCCTGCCTCTTTTGAAGTTAGACTTGGCCGTGTCACTTGCTGTTGAAATGTAAGTAGAAGTGACATGTGTCATTTTCAGGCATATACTTAAAAGCCAGTAAGTGGTTCTGCCCAATCCCCTCCCTGAAGCACTCACATGGAAATGAGGTCTCTATCAGCCTGAGTCCCCAAGTGACTACAAGGAGCATACACACACACACACACACACACACACACACACACACACACACACACCCCAGCTACCACCACTCCCCACCAACCTTGTCAAATATAGAGTCTGAGTCAGCAGCGCATTTGGTTGTATTAAGGTCCCAAGATTCAGGGATTGTTACCACAGCATTATGAGCTCATCCTGGATGAACTGTGACTGAGGCTCAACCATGTATGGGAACCACTAACACATTCCACCTCCTCCTCCAGCCAGCTCTCTCCCCCAGGCAACACCAGCAGCCATATAGCTGAACTGAGCTGCCTCCAGATGCAGAAGGCAAGCTTGGCAAGAGCATTTTACATTCACCCTCAGCAGCCATTCCAAAGGTCTGGCCTCCAATTAGGAGACTTCGGCTGAGTTCATCTTTCTTCTTCAAAAGTCCATCAGCCACTATCCACAGAGGACCACAAAGGAGAGTAGAGCTTAGAAGACATATTTAAATACTGTGAACACAGAAATGATAAAATTGTATTTTAGATGAAAACTCTAATCACTCAAGATTTACGTAACTGCTCTTTTCTCAAAAAGAATGCACTGCTTTATTTAAAAAATAAATAAATAAAGCCCTGTGATGAGATGACCTCTGATTCAAAGTAATACTCTCTGCTTCATTCTGATTCCAGCTTTCTGGGTATTTGTCTGGCGGGATAGAATCTTGGTCATCTCATCTAATTTCCTCATCATTACTATACCAAGAACCCAGGAAGACTCTTCCCCTGCTACTGTTCCCACCCAATTTCCACCTTTAGTCTCAAGACCCTAAGCCCATCCCAACCCACCCTCTGCCCCAAGGACACTGTCAGCAATGGGCTACCTGTCCAAATCTGAAAATACAATCTATAAGGAAGTAATCATAAATAATGGGTCTTTGGGCCACCTGGTGACTCAGTCCACTCAGTGTCCAACTCTTGATTTTTATTCAGATCATGATCTTGGGGTCCTGGGATCGAGTCCCCTGACTGGCTCCAAGTCCAGCATGGAGTCTGCTTGAAGATCTTCTCCCTGTACATCTGCCTCTCCTCCCTTATGCTTGTATACACACACTCTCTCTCTCTAAAATAAATAAATATTTTTTAAAAATAAATATTTTTACTTTTGTTAAATGCTCAATATTTTATTCACAAGGAGCAGTATGTTCAATGACTTCATTGCGGTTTACTCCAAAGTGGTTCCTAGATCAAGTCGTTGAAGAGTTTTTTGTTTTTTTTTTTTTTTAAACAGAGTACAAGAGGGAGGGAGAGAGGCAGACTCTCCACTGAGCAGGGAACCCATTCTGGGGCTCCATCCCAGGACCCCAAGATCTTGACCTGAGCTGAAAGCAGACACTCAACCGAGACACCTAGGTGCCCCATATAGCAATAGCCTAAACACAATTGCTCTAGAGACAACGAGCTGAAACCACTTTGCCTTAACAGCATCAAAACTCACACTGCACAGTCCCAGAGGCTTGTATTCCTGCCTTCTTTAGCCCAGACGCATCGGAAACTGAAGCCACACCCATGTTTTCTCTGTGGCGCACAATGTCTTTAGGTTTTTACAATTAGATATCAACACTTAAAGATTCAGAGACATAAAATTCCAACTTCTTAATATCTGTTAAGAAATCAGGCTCTAAGGGGCGGGGGTGGGAGGTTGGGGGAAACAGGTGGTGGGTAATAGGGAGGGCACATATTGCATGGAGCACTGGGTGTTGTGCAAAAACAATGAATACTGTTACACTGAAAAAATAAATTAATTAATTAAAAAAAAAAGAAATCAGTCTCTGTGGCAATGCTGGATTCAATTCCCACATGACAACAATCAGTTAGCTGAGGTACTGTTGACCCTTTACATGTGCCTTCCAGCTTGCCAGAGTTGGCACCAGGTCCTAACTGACTTATGCCAGATCAGCCCTCTTACCTATTTCCTGCCTAGACCTAGGCATCTGCAGACCTCTGTTCAGACAAGCTTTTTGTATGTAAGCGTAGTGATCACTAGATGTGGATAGCAGATCATCTGTTTCAGAACTGGGCAGGACACAAGTTAAAAGGCATATTTCTGAGCTCTATCAGCCTTCTGAAATAGAAACCCCTAGCTCCATACCCAGCTCCACATGATTCTTAGGCACACCAGGGTATAAAAATTCCACTGAATCCTCTAATTAACTACCCCTAAAAATGTACTTTGCAGAAGACAATGCCTTGTAAACCATTGTTTACAACTGATTTTCAGTTGCCAAGACAGTGAATTCTTATTTTATATTCTTTTTAACTTTGTATAACTTCTCTCAAAGCAATCTACAGCATTTTACCCAAATTAATAACTCCTCAAAATAAGCTCAGGAAAGAAAAAAATGATAGTAAATTTCACAGTTCCACAAATGGAAATGGAAAGAGTAAAAATAAGACAAGTGGGATCATTTTCATTATTTACCCTGGAAAGTATCCAACATAGAATATGTCGAGGTGGTGCTTGGGCTCATTCCCGGCTCTGTCCACCATCCATTCATCATCTCACTCAGTAGCTACCTCTCTTTCCATTCTCATTTTAAAGTACAAAATGCCGGGGTGCCTGGGTGGCTCAGTGGGTTAAAGCCTCTGGCTTCGGCTCAGGTCATGATCCCAGGCTCCTGGGATGGAGTCCCGCATCCGGCTTCCTGCTCAGCGGGGAGCCTGCTTCCTCCTCTCTCTCTGCCTACTTGTGATCTCTCTCTGTCAAACAAATAAATAAAATCTTTAAGAAAAAAAAATAAAGTACAAAATGCCCAGCCTGTTTAAAAAAATTAACATATCCATGAATTTTTGGTAATAATTACCTTACAAACAAGTGTCCATTATCCAAACCCAGAGTATGTCCCTATTTTAACTGTGTTCTCATTCGTTTAGAGACCAATATAAATGGGTCCATTAGCCTGTTTCCTTCAGAATGACATACTGTTTTCTGGAAAATGGAGAACAAGTTATAGGGAAGTATCAACTTTCAGAACCCTAAACGCTGCTCCGCAAGATTTTACCATATGTGTAGATGGACTTTTCATCTTATAGTCTTGTCAGACTCCAGAAATATAAAAAGATATATGTATATATAAAATCAGAACTCTTATGAACAGTTAGGAAATGAAACAAATTTGAAAGCAAATGTGACAAATGATTCCAAATTACACTTTAAATTTGCTCACATTACAAGTGGTCTCCATATCTTCCACTCCTGCATTTGTATCGGTGAAAAATTATGTCTATTTAAAAATAGATATCATATGATGAAATGTGATATTTTGTTCAGAAAATGATGAAGTACAGGCATGACTAATGTTCAGGATTCTCTGCAGGAAGCCCCTTACCCTCCTTCTCGTTCCTTATCGTGCCCATTTGCCTACATGTACCCTTTACTTAGATCCACGATGTTCTGCTCACTTGGGGGGAAAAACAAAACAAAACAAAACTATTTTGTGCTTCCTTCTGACAGAAAGATCCATTTCCCTTTTCTCCAACCACACAAATCCAACCCATGGACATCAGGACTAGCTGAATTCATACCTGTGGTGGATGCTATGATACTACACCAGCTCCATCCTTGAGGACTGAGATACCCACTCTCCCAGCTGCCCAGAGGCCTGGCAGCTAAAGGCTCTCCACTGAGTTCCTCTGGCCCAAGGTCACATCACTGCCCAGAGGAAGCTCACGCTCAAGGATTGGTTGACAGTGGAAACTGCAAAGGCCTGGCTTCTTTGCCCCAATCCAAGACAACTCTGAAAGGCCATCCTGGCTCCCCGGCTCTTAAATAAGAGGTCATTTGTAACCACATCATGGTTGAACAACTCCCTCTGTCCACTCATCCTCTGAAGAGGATTCCCAAGAGGCACTGATTCCCAATACATTTCCTGCATGTACACCTCCACATAGACTCTGGTTCTTTGGGAACAGATCAAGTCAAAAGCTTTTCAGATGCTTTGCTTATAACTCTTGCTCACCTGGATTTCTCATCCTCTGCCCTTCATTGGCCAAAATGCCCTTAATCTCCCATTTTTCTCTTCTTAATTATGTTGTCAGTTATCATTTCATGTGTACCTGTGTTCTTCCTAACAATATCATGCCTTCCTTGAAGGCATATTGTGTCTTAATATTCTTTGTATTCTTGGCAGTTCAAATTATTGACCTAAACTTCAGAGTTCTGGAGCCCAGTTCTGAAACTTCTGTCAGGATGAAACAGTTCCAGAAAAAAAATGCTAGGGAAGGGAATGAGGAGCAGAGGAAGGAAGGGCAGATGTGAGAAGATAGGTTTGAGGCCAGAAGTCAAGTGTCCTCAAATCTCTTTTTTAAGGGAATATTTTTGAAAATATCAGAGTTTACTGCTTTCTGGATTCTTCTCAGTTCTCAGTTCTCAGTTCTCAGCCTCAGCAGAATTTTGCTACTAAAGTATTTGGTACTAAATATGTGATACACAGGAACAAATTAAAGCAAAAGTATTAATGTCATGATGTTTTCATTTGGAAGCTTTCCAGCTCCTCTTTGTTTCCAGTTCCCTTAGATTCCTATGCCCACCCCATCACCCCATGTTGCCTCACTATCGTCCCTATGCTAACCCTCCACCCAACCCTATCTTCCTTAGGCAGAAACCCCACACCTTTCCAGTCTGTGCTTGCCTTCTTTCCAAATGGGTTCTGATTCAAATGCCAATTCCAATCAAAGGTAGGTTGTTTCCTGGGATGCTGGGTTGGGGAGAATTATGCGAGGCCACCTTTGCTCACAGAAGATATGCCCCACTAGCTACACGATGGGCATAAGAGCTAGGAATGGCAGCCTACCTGCTGTTCCTTTGCCATCCATGCATGAACCCTCTCAAAGGCTGACATCAAGTTATCTCAAGCTATAGTGCCACTGTCTGGTTATAGGCAAGAGTGATATGGTTTCCTAGGAATATTAACAACAATCGTTGTTGTTAACAACCTGATTAACCCAATCAAACAACAATCATTAACCCCAGAAAGTGAAATTCTAAAGGTTGGAATTGTAGGTGTTCCGATATTCTGTCACTAAAGCTCTTCCTCAACCCACACTCTTCTCCACCATATCACTGCATAGACAATCATCTCTTCCATGTAGGCTGAAATCATCCCTGAACATATTCATTTAAACCAGATCTAGGTGAAATGGTACATGAGTTACAAAAAACCATCCTTACTAATTGCCCAAAGTCTCAGCTAGGTATCTCCTTGGGCCAATCACTTGAACTCTCTAAGAGAAAGACATGATCATCCCTGAACAAGTTGTTATGAAAATTAAATGAATAAAACAGATGTATGGGTACTTTGTTGAGTGTTATCCATATATGTCTTATACTAGTCACTAATTGAAAATTGTCAGATGTCAACCCTACCAACTCATGCTATCTTCCCACATTATTCCAATGCAATCAGTATCTGAGTCTCCTGATCCAAGGTATGATGGCCACTGAGAGAGCCACATGTACATAATGCTAATGAATCTTGAAGGCATGAGAAAGTTTATGGGAGATACTGAATATTTTAAGACAGTGAAAAGGAGTTCAAGACATCATAAGAGCTGACATTTGAGAGTCCCCTTGCCATGTTTTTTGCAGCTTCACCCTGGTTATGTCCTGAAAATAATGAGAATATCCATGGTCCACTTAGAGAACACAGTCCCATCCTGGCAAGGAGCAAATTTGCCTGAGATGTGAAAGTGGTAAGTGTTGATTTGCCTACGGGACCGGGAGAGGAGCAGCTATAATTAGGGAGCAGATAGACAGATAAACAAGTTTGGGCTCAGAACTTGGGTGATTAGGTGTTGTGGGTAAATTATAGAGATGAGAAGACATCAATCAAAGAGAGAAATTCCTGTGAAAGCTCTAAACTCCTCTGCCTTCCTCTTGCCCCTAGATATTACTGTAGGGAATACATGTGCTTTGGGATGAGAAGGAAAGGAAGAATAATTTGGTAGAATGATCATAAATCACAAGTCTCAAGAGAAATACTACAGTAAGCACATAAAGTTGATCTTACAGGAATAAGGAGTAAAAGATAGATCAAAACATGCCCAAATGGGGTTCATGAATGTTGCTTGGAGAAGGTAATGGTGATTAAGCCTAAGTAATTGTGTGAAGGTTTACAAAGAATAACTTTAAATAACACTAATGACAAGGATCTTCCAGAGGAATCTGTTTGCAATTTTCTTACATCATTAATATTAGTACCCAACTACAAAGCCATTGTTTCTTGGATGTATTGCTAATGTATAAAGGATATTTGCTTTTAGAAGCTGATGACTTTGTATTTCATCAAAAGCAATACACCTGTAACTACTAAATCCAGTTTTTAAATAAGATAGTGAGTGATAGTTGCACGATATTTTATTAAACACAATGGCCCACTGACCAAGGAAGTTTGTTCCATTATACTCACAGGGAGGTTAGTAAATCTCTTTGGATTTCTAACGGACTCATCTTCTGAAATGCTGTTTTTCCCTTTGAATGAGCAATTTAAAAATTAAAGTAAAGTAACGTTCCAGAAACCAATTTGAATCACTTCTTTAGAAAAGGAATTTTTACTTTTTGACAAAAGTCAAGTAAACTAGAAATCCAGCCAGGAAGGCTCTAGAGTGTTCTTTGGAAATATTTCCTAGCAGTGACCCAAGGCCATGGCAGGGCTTTTACCACCTCAGCTCAAAAATATTCCTTTGGATCCAGAGAATCAAATGGCCCATCACATTCTGTGGAGTGGTTTTCAAAGTTCAGACTCTCCTGAACAGCTGAATAAAATAGACATTGACTCTCCTAGGTTTATTGAATTAATTATTCCTAGGCTAGAGGACTGGGGAAGTGCATGGCCCCTCACTCTGCCTTTAACCTTAGAAGAGCTGAAAATAGGATTCCTTTCTAGAAAGAACCTGTTCCCATTAGGATTTCAAGCTTAAGAGTTGCAAATGATGATGCAAAACATCTTTACTCTACCTTTAAGTGTCCCTGATTCAGAAACCACGGGTATTTATAGTTACTGCTGGACAAAGTGGTGAGAAAACAATAACAGGCTTATGAAACCAGTATTCACTGCCTCCTGGAGTGTCATTGGCATTTATAACTGTGCTAACAGAGCTTCTCTTCCCATCTTTTTTTTTTTTTTTATCTTACTGTTGGTCCTGCTTAGAATGAGTCAGAACCTCAAGAGGGGATGGGTAGGTGCCACTCCCCAGAAATGGGGATTTCCTAACATCATACATTGGCAAGAAGGAAATGAGAGGCTTAAAAAATGCATGAAACACAAATAAACCTAGTCCAGCAAAGTAAGCCAACACCTCCCTGACTCCCAGGCTGATCACCGGCCCTCGGGAGTCTGAGGTTTTCCACTTGCAAAAGCCCCCATACGATGAGACATCTGTTTGTTGCTGGAGGATATCATGGCAACATTATTTTATACCTCTCAAAATAATTTCCATTTGGCATTATAAATAAGTACATCATTAGAAGTTGGATTTTCAAATCAAGCTGTCAGTAAGATAACAAGATGCCTTAATTTGAAGAATGGGTTTTAGTGTTTTGGTTACTATCAATTTTTCCAGTCCCATCAAATGTGCAGCTTTTCTACTTTCAAGAGAAACTCCTTTCAAAGAGTGACTTTGGCAAAAATGCAGGGCTCCCAGAGGACTACACAGCTGCAATCCATTCCTTCTCCTGGAAGCCATAGAAATAACTCATGGTTGGAGTTACTGAAAATTGCTCCACTGTTTCACCTCAAAAATAGCCTTGAGTGCAGTGAGAACTATGCTTTACTTTCTAATTCATTTCATCCCTTCATCAGAATTAGCAACTTCTTAGATTATGTATTTATCGTATCAGATGATATGTTCTTTGAAGGTGAAAGGTTAGCATATTCTCCTTTTGTAAATTAAGAAATGACATTCTGGGGAGCCTGGGTATCTCAGTAGATCCAGTAGATCGGCGTCTGCCTTTGGCTCAGGTCATGATCCCAGAGTTCTGGAATCAAGCCCCATGTCAAGCTTCCTGCTCAGAGGGGAGCCTGCTTCTCCCTCTCCTACTCCCCCTACTTGTATTCCCTCTCTCACTGTCAATCTCTATCAAATAAATAAATAAAATCTTTTAAAAAAAAAAGTAACATTCTCCTTGTCAGAATTCCCCACTTACACTTCTGTACTGTGATATCTTAACATTTGAATATGCAATTAAAATGAGATCTGAAAGACTTCCCATAGCAATCCATTGTCACTGGTCAAAGACAAACACCTTCTCCTGGCCTCTCACAGCTAAGATCCTGCATGGTTCAAGAGAAAAGAGAACACTCCGTAAAAGGAAACAGAAAACAAGTAGTTGAGTCAAAACATGAAGATAAAGATGACATCTTGCGTGCTTCCGCAGTCCAGAGTCCTAGCGAAGTCCCTGGCATAGAGAAGGGTCTTGATGAACACTTGCTGAATATGTAGGTGAATGAATGAATGAATGAATGAAACAAAAAGGTATCAAAGTTAGACCTCCTTGAGCAACTTCTTACCAACTAATAGCTCTTAATTTTCCACTGGAAGGGGAAAGTATTAAATCGGAATGGCATAGTGGTTTTAGTTCCGGTTTTGGCTCCACCCAGCTCCACCACTAATCATGTGTGTGATGTTGCGTGAGCATCCTTACTGAGCCTCAGCTTCATCATCTGTAAAATGATGAACACACTGATTCCATGGGGTTGCGAAGAGGAGTAAGTGAAATAAGAGCAGAAACAGTAGCATATGGCCTGGGAACAAGAAACCCTTGATATCTGTGAACTAGAATTTCTGGAGAGAGAAATTAAAATGAGAATTTCTCTGGAAAGAGAACTTAAAAATTCATTTAAGACAGCATCATTGTTATTAGCCTCATGAAGCAATTTCTAACAAATGTATTCCTATGAAGAGACAGGTCTCTTTTGGTCACCTCTGGTGCTTAACCACTTAACTTTTATCTTATCCTTTGAGGTATGACCAGTGAAATGTTAAAGGTATTGAAAATCTTTTTGGCTAAAGACAAATTCCTTTGCAGTAAATTCAACTTTAAATCAAACTTCCAAAATACTACTGTACTAAAAAATTTGGCAAATAAACATTTCAATATACAACTTCAATGCGGTATTTTTTGAAATGCCCATTGTCTCAAAGATCGATGGAGATCTATAAACTGCAAAATAATTATTGAATATTTGGTTTACAGCTATGGGTTATGGACTTTAAGTTGCAAGAAATAGCTTATGAAAAACGGAAGTACTTGTTTACCTAATAAAAAATTCCAGTGGCAGATCTGGTTTCTAAGACGCTAGATCTTCAGGATTCTATCCCACTTCAGCTCTCAGCTTTTTCTTTTTATTGACTTATTCTGAGGCAATCTTTTCCTCCATGACTGCAAGTTAGTCACTAACACATCCAAGACTACAGTTTACCAGCTTTAAAAATGAGTGGAAAGAAAGTACTTTTTCCCAGATGTGATATATCAGATTACCATTCAGTAAATATTCATGATCTTCCCTTTGACTTTCATGCGTGCTTTCAATATCAACATTGGCCATGTGATTTGCTTTGTCTGATGGAATATTAATAATATGACTGATAGGGGTGAGAGCTGCAAAAAGCTCGGCCACTGCGACCTGACCTCTTGCATTCTGCCTTCATTTATTAAAGGACTATATTTTGAGTTGAGTAGCCATTGGAGCTGGAAGGATAAAGACAGATGGAGCAGAGCTGGACTGAACCTATAGCTTGGAGCCGAATCCAGCCAAACAGAAATTGTCAAATACCAGCCAGTCATCACAGTTATCACCTCGGTAAAAGAGAAATCAACACACATTGTTGCATGCAACTAAGATTTGGTGTAGTCTTTCACACAGCGTTTATGAGGCTTCAGATAACTCATGCACGTGAAACTCCAAGATAATTCTCAGGTTTTAATCTCATTAAATCAGAAACAGACTGAGGGTTGCTGGGTGGAGGAGGGGTGGAGAAGGTGGTTCGGTTATGGACACTGGGGAGCGTATGTGCTATGGTGAGTGCTGTGAAGTGTGTAAGCCTGACGATTCACCCTCCTGTACCCCTGGGGTAAATAATACATTATATGTTAATAAAAATAAATTTTTTTTAAATGTGGTCATCAGCATCTCCTAGGAGCAGCACGAGCATTACCTCGGAACTTACTTAAAATAGGTAGGTCCCACCCCAAACCTACAGAATCATAAACTATGAGGGAGGGGACCAGCCGTTTTTCTTTAAACAAGAACTCCAAGTGATTCGGATTCACCATAAACCTTGAAAATCACTGACCTAGATCATATGTGCATCCTTAAACCAATCATAGTGCATAAATGACCAGGCCTAGAGCTAGGTATGGATCAGCAACACCAGAATTATCTAACCCAGTGGGGCAGGACCTGAGAATGTGCATTTCTTTTTTTTTTTTTAAAGATTTTATTTATTTATTTGACAGATAGAGATCACAAGTAGGGAGAGAGGCAGACAGAGAGAGAGAGAGGAGGAAGCAGGCTCCCTGCCAAGCAGAGAGCCTGATGCGGGGCTCGATCCCAGGACCCTGGGATCATGACCCGAGCGAAAGGCAGAGGCTTTAACCCACTGAGCCACCCAGGCACCCAGAGAATGTGCATTTCTAACAAGTTCCCAGATGATGCTGATGCTGCGTTCTGGGGAGCACACTTGGAGAATCGCTGTTCCAGGCCAGAGTGCAACAGGAGTGGCCCACTGGGAAATCAACATGCTAGTAACAAAAGAAGGAAACAAAACAAAGATACCGGGCAGGGAACAGATGTCAATCACGGCCACATTCTTATTAAAAGCAGAGTTCTTGGGCGCCTGGGTGGCTCAGTGGGTTAAGCCTCTGCCTTTGGATTAGGTCATGATCTCAGGGTCCTGGGATCGAGCCCTGCATGGGGCTCTCTGCTCAGAAGAGAGCCTGCTTCCTCTTCTCTCTCTCTGCCTGCCTCTCTGCCTACTTGTGATTTCTCTCTCTCTGTCAAATAAATAAAATCTTTTTTAAAAAATTAAAAAGAAAAGAGTTCTTATGGAAGAGATCAAACAACCCCTAGTACTCTCAAACAGTTCTGCAGGGACAGGGAAATCTGAAGCCAAAAAAAGGAATCTCGTCCGTCTTTTAGTTCATGAAGTTGATTGAGACATAAACTGATTTTTTTTGTCTCTTCAATTTTGCTGAAATTCAATACAGATCCGAGAAATCAAATAAAAGACAGCAGTTTTTGCTACAGAAAGCCATGTATCATTTCAAATGTGATGTGAGTTGTCACACAAATCTTTCCTAGTACAATTCACTGAAGATAAATATAGTGCTTAAAGAGACAGTGTCTATACATCAAATAATTGAGTCATTTTGATCCATTCTAGTGAAACCAAATTTCAAGCTTATAATTTTGAGCAATGCAAGATACAAAACAAAGTCACAGACTCTGCTTATTGCTGCTATTTTTAGTATGTTCTTGAAATCCGAAAATCAATGAATTTTAGAACTTGAAGAACCTTAAAGATCATTAACCCACATATTGCAAACCAGATAATGGACCACATCCCACTCAGAAATGTGCTTTACTTGTCCTACACAGCAGTGTTTTTCTTTTAATTATTATTGGCATATTATTGGTGCAACCACTGTGGAAAACAGTATAGAATTTCTTCAAAAAATTAAAAATAGAATTATCATATGATCCAGTAATCCCATTATTGAGTATTACCCACAGAAAACAAAAATACTGACTTTAAAAAGGATATGCACCCCTATGTTTATTGAAGTATTATTAACAATAGCCAAGATATGGAAGCAATTCAAAGATCTTTTCATAGATAAATAGATAAAGAAGATGTGGTATATATAGACACAATGGAACATCATTCAGCCATAAAAAGAATGAAATCTTGCCATTTGCAACAACACGGATGTTAGAGGGTGTAATGTTAAAGCGAAATATGTCAGTCGGAGAAAGACAAAGACTGTATGACTTCATTTTTATGTAGGATTTAAGAAACAAAATAAACGGACAAACAAAGAAAGAAACAAACAAAAAACAGACTATTAACTAGGAGAACAAACTGGTAGTTTCCAGAAAGGAGGTGGCCAGCAGGGAATTGGTGAAATAAAGAAGATTAAAAGTACACTTACTGGAAAAAAATGCCATATTTAAAATTTTTCAACTTTTCTTGATGAGTTTGAAGGTCTAGCAATACACAATGTGGACAAAAGTCTGTGTTCCTTCATGACATGGTGTGTCTGCCCTGAGAGTTGACTTCCTCCTTCTGAAGACACATGTGTTCCTGCCCCCTAATGTGACACAGGTACTCCTTGCTCTCCTGTTTCAAAACCAGCCTGCTTCGCTCATTTCCAAGGCCTGCCTGGGGCCTGTGGGTACTCTGGTTTGCCATCTCTCATCTAGACAAGGCTTTGTTTATCTACAATGAGAACGCTGAAGTTCATGGTAATGACCAACTCTAATTCACATTCTCTTTTCAGCGACCAACCCAATTTATATAATCAGTTTTTCACAATTTTAGAGAGTAATTTCTCTAACAGATATTTATTCACCATAGAAAATGGGATTGCAAAAGTTCACATTTAAATTCTGCTTGGTAAATTCTGGGTTAGGTGGTTCCTTTCAGTATATGGCTAATTTCAGAAACCTAAGGGGGAAAAAAATGCATGAGCCATGTGACAAATGATATAGGCCATGACAAGTGTAATGTGAAATGAATCTTATTTGGATTTTGTTCCCTCAATATTTTCAACTTGTTTGGTGAGAGAGTGACTCCACTAAAAAGTAATTTTTTAAAATTCCTGACACGTATAAGGATGACTACTATTTAAGAAAAAAAGAAGCAGAAAATAACAAGTGTTAACAAGGATGCAGAGAAATTAGAATCCTTGAACATTGTTGGTAGGAAAGAAAAATGGTGCAGCTGCCATAGCAAATAGTATGGCAGTTCCTAAAAAAACTAAAAATATAATTACCAATATGATCTAGCAATTTCACTTTTCCACTCCTCAGTGTGTATCCAAAAGAACTGCAAACAGGCTTTCAGAGAGATATTTGCACACCCATGGTCATAGCAGCACTATTCACAATAGCCAAGAGGTGAAAGCAACCCAAGGATCCATCAACAGCTGAAGAAGTTTTTTTCTTTTTTTTTTTTAATGTGGTATACCATATATATATATATGACAAAATATTATCCAACCTTAAATAGAAAGGCAATTCTAACACATGCTACCACATGGATAAGCCTTTAGGACATTATGCTAAGTGAAATAAGCCAGACACTAAAAGACAAACACTGTATGATTCCACTTTTATGAGGTATCTAGAGTAGTCAACTCATAGAAACAGAAAATAGAATGGTGGTTGCCAGGGATTACAGAAGGGGGAAAACAGGGAATTATTGTCTAATGGGTACAGAGATTCAGTTTCACAAGATGAAAAAATTCTGGAGCTTGGCTACACAACAATGTGAACATACTTACCATTTCTGAATTGTACACTTAAAAATGTTTAAAATGGTAAATTTCATGGTTTGTGTTTTTTAACCACAGAAATATAAATTTTTAAAAAAGAAAGTTTTAGTCAAATCCACTAGGGTTTTTTGTTGTTGTTGATTGTTTTGCTTTGTTTTGTTTTTAGGATCTAGTGTAATTATTTCAAAGGTTAGATGGTGGGATCCAAAGATAAAATAGAAATATGTGTCTCATCCTGCAGAGGCTGACTGAACTGATACCTCTTGGGAGTGAGGTGAGAATTTTAGATTAGAATTTCATCTCATTTCAAAAATACAACAAACTTCTTCATTTAATGTTCCACATTTACTTTAAAAAACAATGTGATTTTTAAAAGCAAGAACTTGATATAACTAATAAAAGCCAAATACAGAGAAAGTAGAAAATATCTTAGAACACTAAACCCATCCTTATTTAGGGATTAATAATCTACTTTGAGGTTTCAGTACCTTTCTTGGTATAAATTAATTACTACTATTCTACTATTAATTACTATTATTCACTAATCCTAGAAAGCATAGTTCTTGGAATTAACAAGGACTATATTAACTACTCATATTGTCCTCATTCTGTGTCTAAATGATCATCAGTCACTGAAGAAAGCCAAGATCAGTGTCAAGGTCCCATCAGGCAATCCTAGTGCAAACCACCCTCTGATAATTTTATGATGTTGATCTATTTTTGTATGTTGAATAAGGATATCCATAAGCTGCTGATATGCATGTCATTTTGTCTCACTAACTTTCCACTTTTCTCAGTGTCTCTAAAGACTGCCAAGGAAAGAACTACTGTGCCAGATGCTCAAAATGCAACTCAATACGGTTGAGTTTGATTCACTGGAGAAATTTCATTTGGCTCCTCTCTTAGATACAGCCTCTCTTCTCTGTGGATACTATTGAGCTGTAAATAGTAAATGTTCAGGCCTATGAAATGGAAATTGGAATCTATCCAGGAAACAGATTAGTCAGTGCTCCAGGGCTAGGCTATCCTTAAAATATAAACTACAGACTCATCTGAAAATTATAAAAGAGTCACATTGATCTGTGTCTGGAAGCTTAGCCATTCTGACAAACGTTATCCTGATGTGATGATATACTCTCATAAATGCTGAGAGAGCTGGGGAGGGGACATGGCAGGAAAGGCATAGGAAACAAGGAGACTGGTCTGCTCTCAAGAAGTTTATGTCCTAGTCACAGAGATAAATGCTATTTACACGATTCCAGAAAATGTATGAGTTTGTATAATCAAGTGTCAAAAGTTGTGATGTCTGCTACATTTATAAAAAGAATTCAGAGAAGAAAATAATAATAATAATAATAATAGAATTCACAGAAGGAAAGGACCTAAGCATTCTAGAGGGTTGAGAAGGATTCCTTGAACTTCATAGAGTTCCAAACGGAACTTGAAAGGAAGGTGTCATATAATATGCAAAAATAGAGAGCAGACCACTCCCATGCTCTTACTTCGATTCTACAACAAACATTTCCTATATTTGCTTTAGCACACATCTATCCATCTGTGCCTTCTTATAACCATCCATACATCCATCTCATTTTTAAAATATATTTTAAGGTAAATTGCTAACATCACTTTTAACACTCCTACAAACTTCAGCATGAATATCATTAACTAGAATTTAAGATCTGCTCATAGGTTTGGGGAGAGAAATTTGCACAAAGTGAAATGCACAAATCTTAAATGAACTCTTCGTCACATTTCTGACAAATGTTTTCTCCTCTTTCAAGACATATAACATTATATGTGTTTTATATATATATATGTGTGTGTGTATATATATATATATATATATATATCCTCTCTTTCAAGACATACAACATCACTCCCACTCCAGAAAACTCCCTCATGTTCCTCCCTGTCAGAATTCATCCCCTAACTCCCTTGAGGTAACTACTGTTCCAATTTTTATCTGCAAATTAGTTTTGCCAATTTTAGAACATCATATAAATAGAATCATATACTATCTTTTGGGTAAGCCTTCTTTTATTTATCACAATGTTTTTAAGAGTCACTCAGTTTTTTTTCATATATCGGTAGTTTGTTCCTTTTTAGTGCTGGATAGTATTCTGCTATAAAGATAGGCCATAATTTGTTTTCTATGCTCCCACTGATAATCACCAGGGCTATTTACATTTGGGGCTACTATAAATAAAGCTACTATAAATATTGACTTACAAATCTTTTCATTTTTCTTATATAAACATCCAGGAGTGGAATTAGTAGGTAAAATAGTAAATGTACATTTAGTTTTATAAAAATTGCCAGACCTTTATTCAAATTAATCAATTTGAATACCCTCAACATTTACTATTTACAGCTCTATACCCCCCCAACAATATATGAGAGTTCTATCTGTTCCACATCCTCACCATCATGTGGGGTTATCAGTCTTTTTAGTTTCAATATTTTAGTGGATGTGTCTTTTTGCTTTTCTTTTTAATGATGTTACTAGATCCTGGGGCCAAAAATAAGAAGGAAAAAATACCTTTACAGCTTATACCAGAATCTCATTTGCAATAGAGAGCAGACAAAGAATAAAACTAGATGATGGGGTGTAGCAAGTATTCATGGTATATTTTTAAATTAAATTTTGCTCTACAAAATTTCATGGATACCCATTAAAATTATATTTGTTTCTGAGGGCATGGTGGGGAAGGATGTCCTAGAAATATTCAGTCCCATAATTTATATCTCTTTGCTTCAAAACAAAAGCTGGCAGAGAAACTTTTGCAAAGGACCATTACAAAAATTGCATCTCATCAGGCAGTAGTGGGGAAAAAATGAGAATAAGATTCAGTCATTAGGGAACATTACTTTTTATATTTGCCCATATTTCATGCAATCATTCTCAAAGTTGTAAAAATTTGGGGAAAATGAAGACACATGCAAGCCATCTAATTTTTCATTCTATCTTTCTGTTGAAAAAGAAAAAAGTGAGAATGTGCAATGATCATGGTTATGTTCTGTTTAAATAGTAATTTTACATCCTAGGTAAATGCAAGTAAGAATTCCCCTAAAAATGTTGGAAGTAACCTAGAAGAAACAGGCCCATTTACCATGTTTGCTGGTGATTTTTCTCTGCAAACTTTTAAAACTTAGGTATTTTTCTTAAATTATAGTACAGTGTCTGTAATTTTATGGTGACCCAGATTTTGGGAAGATCTAGATGACCCCATCCTGCTATTTCAGTCTTCTCAAGTTTGCTTTATGAGATAAGACTGATACAGTTACTAAAAAGGCAGATTCCCAGGCTTTTTCTCCAGGAGAATCTGATTAGTAGGGATGAAATGAGGCCTCAGAATCCATCTGTTTGGTTTTCAGACCAGTATCCTAGATTTTTTAAAGATTTATTTATTTATTTGAGAGAGAGTGAAAAAGAGAAAGGGCGGGGGAGGGGGGAGTGGCAGAGAGGGAGAATGGGAGAGAGAATCTCAAGCAGACTCCCCACTCAGCACAGAGCCCAAATGCAGGGCTCCATCTCGGGACTCTGAGATCACAACCTGAACTGAAATCAAGGATCCATTGCTTAATCGACTGCACCACCCAGGCATCCCACCCCATATTGGCTCTGATCCCTGACCAAATTTTGTATATCACAGAGGCCTCCGGGGAATTATAGGCAACACATCTGGACTTCACCATTGCACCACTTCGTTGCTGGGAAGTCCAAAATCATACACCAGCATATTTGGTATCTGGTGAGAGCCCATTTCCTCAGGAACAATGCCTTTTTGCTGTGTCTTCCCATGGTGGAAGGTACGAGCTAGCTCTCTGAAGTCTCTTTTATAAGGACACTCACCCCAACCCTGAGGGTTCTACCTTCATGACCTAACCACCTTCAGAAGGCCCTACCTGCTAATGCCATCACCTTGAGGGTAGGATGCCAACATATGAACATAAACATTCAGACCACAGCAGCCAGAGATGTTTATCTACAGTATTTTGTTTAATCTAATCTACCTTGAGAACCTCAAATGGTATCTAGCTTACAAAAAGCCTTTAATAAATTTTTGTAAATTGGAGTGCCTGGGTGGCTCAGTTGGTTAATCATCTGCCTTTGGCTCAGGTCATGACCCCAGGGTCCTAAGATCAAGCCCCAAGTTGGGCTCCTTGCTCAGTGGGGAGTCTGCTTCTTTCTCTGCCATTCCCCCATGTTTGTGCACGAGCCCGTGTTCTCTCTCCCTCAAATAAATAAATAAAAATCTTAAAAACCAAAAATATAAATTTTTGTAAATTAATATGTACATTCAGGGTCCTGCTAAGATCCATGTATGTGCATGTAAAATCACTTTGTAAGCCAAAAATTCCCCATTCAGGTATCTTATTACTATTAGGCGACTATTAAAAATATATATAACTTCATCTAAAGATATAAAATTATTTTTTACACAGAGTGTATTTGTCAATAGCAGTGTTAATTTGCTCTTTCAATTTTGTTACATTTATTAATAAGTGAAATATTATATAACTATTACATGCAATAAGCTCCTTATAGATGAATAGTCAGTAGTTTAAATTCTCAGTTACAAATGTCAGAAAATCTGCAAATAATTAATATTTTCATGGGATTGTTTTCATAATCTCAACATTAGATAAAAGCAATCCATTTACCAATCTGAGGAAGAATTGAAATTTCATGTTTCTTATCAAGTTGCTCCTGCTTTTTGGCATTTCAGTAATTCTGGTTATTGATGACCTCAATCTGAACATCGAGTTCTTTCCAGCCTCTTGACTGAAACTACCACAAACAATACTTAGCAGAAAGTGAAAGCTGAGTTGAATTACTTTTATTTTCATTCAGTAGCTTCTCCCTGCTCAATATCTGTATTTCTATTATGCTCTCCATGAGTCATATGGCCACAGTGCTCACCATGAATAAACACCTAAAGCTGACTTCATTAGCCATATATGCAGAATTCTAATGTAGAAGGTAGAAATTCATAGAGACCTTTCCACTTCTGTTGAAAATTTATAATCATTACTGCAAAACTTCTCATTGCATAAGCACGTACAACTGGACACTGTTGTTGGTACAAGTATCAGCACCAATAAGAGTAATAATCATTTATGTCATTTGAAAACATACTGTGGGGCACCTGGGTAGCTCAGTCAGTTGGTTAAATGTCTGCCTTCGACTCAGGTCATGATCCCAGGATCCAGGGATGGAGCTCTGCATCAGGCTTCCTGCTCAGAAGGGAACCTGTTTCTCCCTTTACCTCTGCCACTCCCCCTGTTTGTGCTCACTCTCTCTCTCTCTCTCTGTCAAATAAATAAATAAAATCTTTTTTTTTTTTAGTGAATATATACTGTGTTCTCTACATTGCTCTGAACACCATTTACACCTCACAATGACCCTATGGAAGGATTATTATTGTCCCTATTTTACGGCAGAAGAAACACACATCACACACTTTATCAAAATTACAAACCCCAGCACTCGACATTGAGTGGACACGTTTGTCCTCAACTTACTCCGCCTCAGGATGGTTTTAAGGACCTCGTTTCCAAAAGAAGCAAAGATGAACAGTAGGTGTTCAAGAGAAGGTATTGCATGGTTGATGTGGTAGAAAAAGTGTTATTTTAAATCCATTTTTAATACATAGGGAAAAAAGCAAATCATGAAGTTAGAGGTAACCTAGAAACCAAGAATTATACTTTTGCATATTAATTTTGAATAAATATTTTCATACAGTTGGTGACCCTGTCTGAATGGCAAGTTTTTTTATTTAACCAACTTCCATGGCTTTTATGTACATTTTTAATTGAGATAGAATTCACATGCTGTATTACATGCTACAGTATGCATAAATCTTAAAAACACTATCTTTAGTGAAACAAAATGCTACATATGTTATGATTCCATTTGTATAAAGTGTCCAGAATATAAAAATCCGGATACCAAAAAATAGATTAATAATTGTCAAGGACAGGAAGGAAAGTGGACATGGGGAGTGACTGCTGACAACTAAAGTGTTTCTTTCTGGAATGATGAATATAATCTAGAATAAGACAATGATGAGGACTGAAATGTAATTTAACATTGATGACTTGTAAATGACAAAGGCTTGAACAAATCGGAAAGTGGACCAAAATGGTCACTGGCCATTCTTTGTTGAAAGAGAACACTACCTTTAATTTCTTCATCCTTTTAGGAAAACCAGTAAACGTTCAGTAGGTACATGAAACTAGGGACAGATGGGAAAGTGAGCTATAAGAAAACATGAATGTGCAGAGTTCTTCTTGATGGTTAGGGAACAACACATCTTAAAAGTTTGTATCTGTAATCTATTTGCATTTAAAATTATAGCTAAATATGTCTCAGTATTTAATTGCCCTATGCATTTATTTTTAAAAACCTGAAGAAATAAATAGCAACCCAACAAGATACCCTATTTCTGTGTTACTTTATTAACATTCAATATCCCCAAACCATTGCCTTTCAGATTATTCATTTACCTGAGCGACATAAAAGAAGAAAGTCTAAAAACCCAGCATAATACTTTTCTGTCAAGAACACAAAAAAGAACAGAGGACTCCCAAATGTTAACTACAAAAAAAATTTTTTGATGGACCATTTAATTTGAAATAAAGTCAGAAAAAATGACAATAGCAATATAAATACAGAAACTTCAATGGAAAAAAAACAAACAGACACTTACTCGTGTCCTTTAGTTCTGATACTTTTTTTTTTCTGATACTTTTCTTTAAAGCCTACCTTCTGAAACACTGCTTTTCTCTATAGTAATATACCAAAAATCATAGAGGAGGGCCAGGTCCCTGAACAAGGTTAACATGTTTTCCTGCTCCGTTCCCAAGAGCCTAGAGCTAGAGACAGCCTCAAAAATGCTTCAGTGGATGAACGGCTGTCTAAAAACAAACAAACAAAAACAGATGGCCATTTGCTTAATTATAAGCACCTCCAGAAACCAAGAACTTGAATTGAACATAAGCAAGAATAAACTCTTAAATACTTGATGGAAAGTATTTTTTAACAAAATCATGAATGCAATCAAAGACTATATATTTTTATTATTAACTTCAACCTATATGTTTCTGTACTCATTGAACCAAATCTATCATAAAACCCACTGAACCAAATCTAATACAGATCTCATGTAAAAACTAGACCAGATTGAAGTAAAATCCAATCACATTTTCAGTGAGTTGTAATTCTGGCAAGATCAAAAGAGAACTCACCCCTGCCCATCATTGTACCTAACAGTCCCACAGTCAAATGGCTCCTCTGCCCTGTGAACTCTTTCCATGAGCTGCCATGTGAATTACTACTGTTATAAGAGGTGCGCCTCAGGCCACCATAATGGCAGTGGAGTTGGGAAAAGAAGGGGCAGAGGATCCCTATTTCAAGACCTCCCAACCAAGCCAGACTGCATAAAACCACATACCAGTGACCTCACAGAGATTCCATCCGGAGTTAAATAGTCAAAAACTTGTGTCCAATCCAAAGTATTTTCCGTGCTTATGGAAGAATCAGCCACAGGGCCCATTTTTAGGACATGAGCCATTTTTTTAAGCAGGTATTCTTAGTTCTCTCTCTATTGGCAAAGTACCTTCTATTTATTTTTTTAAATATATTCAGAGAAAATTACTATTCATTCCTTTCTTTACCAAACATGCCCTAATAGTATAAGGAACAAAGAATGCTCTTTGTTCTAATACAATGGCAGTAGTCAAAATAGCACAGTTTATTTTGAACAGTCTCTAACGTAAACTAGTAAGAGAACAAAAATTGTTCATTTATTCTCCTCATTGAAATAAAATTTTCTTTTCAAATCACACACAAATCACAAAATTCAGTAAGACAGTTCATCCTCAGATAAACCCAAGGATATCTTGCCACTTAAAATAATCAGACACAGTAAATAGTATTTCTTGAAAATAAAATTGTCACTCCCAAAGCAAGACCCTTCCAAACATGTCAAAACAAGATCATTGTTGGCAAGCTTGGGATTGAAAATTATTTTACTAAAATATCCTGGGTAGGAGAAATTCCTTATATGACATTACATGTTAATGGATCACAAAAATATTTTCTCATAAATCATCCTGTCTCTTCACATTCATTACCAGTTACTTAATATCTGCTCTAATCTATTCTCCATCAAAAGCCCAAAAGACCTTTTTAAAAGTTAAAAACTAAAAATGAAAGCCCAAGTCATCCATCTGGCAGTTTTTTTGTAGGGTTCTCACATTCTCACCCTTTATGCTGTGAGAGATCTTCCCTGACTATGCTCAAATAAAAGTCTCCTTAAAGAAGCATGGCTTCTTCCTAATACTGATTAACACAACTACTAACCATAATGCTAAGTACAATTTGTGTTTTTATTATTGTCTGTATTTATTTAGTTGTCTCTCTTATTCAAGCATGAAACCTGTCTGTCTCCAGCCCAGGAAAGTACATTCGATAGGTAGATGCTTAAAAAGTTATTTCCCAAAATGAAAATGAACAGACGAATGAATAAATGAATTGCTTCAAATTCTTGAAAAGAATGACGCACAGAGTATCTCAGCTTGTGATAAAGATACCTTTCCAAGCTCGGTGGGGTGAGGTCTGGAGCTGATGACCAAAACTGAATTCTTGAGACACCTTTGGTGCAAAATGGTGGTTTATTAAAGCATGGGGACAGGACCCATGGGCAGAAAGAGGTGCTGCCCCGGGGTTGTGAGGGGTGACAGGTTATGTACCATGGGAGTGGGGGGAAGGTAAGGAAAAGGGAGGTTTCAATAGAACTTTCTTTCATATGCTAAAGAGGACCTACAAAATACCGGATACCAGAGGCCTTGCCATCACCAAGGTCGTTCTGCTTTTTAGCAAGCTATTAATAGTTGGGAGATTCCTAAAGAACGTCACATATATCCCACCCAGGAGTGTGTGTGTGTGTGGGGGGGGGGGGGGGTTGCAAGGTGTCAGCTTTTGCTTTGTCCTCAGTCAGCCTTGTGTTCCCTCATCACTACTGTGCCACTGAGTGAAGAATTTCAGATAACTTGTTCCCTTTATACTAAGCTTCTAGGGATTCTGCCGGCCTGCAATTAAGAGCACTGAAGAACCAGGTGATGAAGTTTTAGAATATAGGTGAGGTTCAGTGGGGTGGAGTCCTGAGCCGATGACCAAGAAAGAATTCCTGAGACATCTATGGTGCAAAATGATGGTTTATTAAAGCACAGGGACAGGACCCATGGGCAGAAAGAGCTGCTGCCCCTGCGCTGTGAGGGGTGGCAGGTTATATACTATGGAGTTGGGAGAGTTAAGGAAAAAGGGAGGTTTCAAAAGAACTTTCCTATGCTAAAGACCTACAAGATACCGGAGGGCTTGAGGACTTGCGATTATCAAGGTGTTTCCCTCTAGCAAGGTATTAACAGTAAGATGGTTGGGAGATTACTAAAGAATGTCAAACTTGTCCCACCCAGGATTAGGGGTGGGGGAAGGTTGCAGGGTATCAGCCTTTTGCTTCCTGCTCAGCCAGCATTCTGTTCCCTCATCACAAGGATAACCTGCCCCCTACACACACACTACTGTCACCACTCAGAAAACCAGAACAGTCTCAGCAGCAACAGAAGCAGGGGTAATGTTTACTGACACTCACTACTTGCCTCTACTGAATCCTTCTATCTGGCTGACTAATGAGAAAAGAGAGAGAAAAGAATAAGGAAGTCTTAGAGAACAAGCTTTTTCAGAGGTCTGTTGTGTAAGGAGCATAATTACTTCTTCCCATATTCCACTGGCCAGGACTCAATCACGTGGTTCCACCTAACTGAAGGGGAAGCTGGGAAATGTAGTTTATATGTGAGCCAAGAAGGAAAAATAAATACATTTGTAGATATTTTCCTCTGAAGATTGTTGTAGTCAACCCCACAAATCTTCATTTCTAATGGTCCTAATTTCATTTTATTTTTTTTTAATTTTTTCATTTCTATATGGTGAATTCTTTGGGGTAAGGAGTAGAGATCGCTCCTTTTGTCCATATTTAATATCTTCAGAGACCATGACCCATAATTTCCACTTTTATTTTTAATTTTCAGAGATTCTTTATTTTTCTAAATGTTCTCTTTTTATATATATTTTGGGTTTTTTCATTAATGCTATTCTTCACATGTTTTCCAGGAATGTTAATTAGTTAATTGAATTTTCTTCTCCCTCTACTTGTCTCTGTTTCCTATAGGGATCTTTATTCCATTTGTTTGTTTGGCCTACAGTCTTTCTTGATAGATAATTCTCCTGATTGTTATTTATTTACTACCCATTCATACGCAAAGTGAGGTACTACTAGTGCGTGTGAGATTGGGGGGACGGAGTGAGAAAAGAGAAATTACCTCTCCATGGGTAAAATCATCAACTGACAATGTCTATAGATCTAGGGCTGGTCAATGTCCCAGAAACCAGAGAAAATTAACTAATAGTTACAAGCATTTTTTAAAAGTTTCTAGTGTTGGGTCCATGGTCAAAGTAGTGAGGCTGATACAAAGTGAAGGTCAAGCAAAGCTTTATTTCACACCAAGCATCAAGAATCAAACCGACCAGCCAGGACCGGCTCTTGCAAAGAGGTGACCTCTCTCTGCCTTACATACTAGCTTTTAAGGACAAAGGCCATGTGGTTGGGCCTGGCCACACACAGGTGGCCAATGAGATTGTAACATACAGAGAAAGCTGCACAGTCATGTTAGGTCACACATAAGTGACCAATTGAATCAATTGAATTACAATTTACCCTATAGTAGGTATTTGAACTAGCCTATCACCTTGGTCAGAATTGGTGCCCAAAAGGTGCCCAAAGGGTGGGCCCCATATTCCTCGGTAGCTAGGGAGACAGTATGCGCCCCCACTGATTGGATACCTCCACCTGGCCTGACCCACCCTTGTATTTGGGCTTTGTTACCTGGGAGTGGTTTCCCAAACTGGCTTTTAAGTAAGTCCGTGGGGGTGGGGAGGGGGGACAGGGACAGTTTAAGTTTACTGTATAAACAACAAAGTCATTCAAAGTCATTGTTTAACCGGATGGAATTGCTCTGGCTAAATAGGCCCTTACACTAGAATTTTCACCATTGGATGATGGTGAAAATGGTAATGCTCACTTAATCCTCCTTTTTCAGTATGGTACTCACACTTTGAACTTGGTGTTCCCAGTTCAGAATCCCTTCGGTTCATCCTCACCTAAGAATAAATTTCCAATGTTATATTAACACGTGGGAAATCAACTGGATATGTGGCACAAGGAGGGCATCTAGGAACCCAATTGTTTTAACCATTCTCCTTCTTTTGGCCTTTCAGATATCTGCACATTTATAGGTACCTTACACCAAATTCTCAGGGTTTTCATGATGATTCAGCCTTTCAGAGATTTTACCCAGGCTCCCGTGCCCTCTCTCTCTCTGGTTGGCCAGGTCAATTATCACTTTTCTCTCTGATTTCTAGTTTCAGAACACCGCAATTGTCTCTTTGTCCTTGTAGGGTCATGCCTTCCTTTCCTTTCTCTTTAATGGACCTGTGAGAGGAGGTGGAGAAAAACATACACATTCTGTCTACTATGCTGAATTTGAAGACCCAGCATATCATGTTCTTTTTCTCTATTGTTAGATTGTCTGTGTCTTATAAATCTTCCCATTGTAGCCAACACTGAGCTAGAATGTACAATCCCACATAATTCCCAATCCAAGCATCTGAAATTTATCCATCCATAATTAGGGCAATATTGATATGTTTAGAAGTATTCTTTTTAGGTTTCTTTTTTATATTTTCTATTAACCAGCAAGTGGGGTTTTTTGGTGGTGCTGTAAATTTTTATCTTTAGTGGTTTAGAACCCTATACATACTCTTTCTCTTTTTTCAGTACTGCCTTTACATTTTTTTTAATGACTTTTTAAAAGATTTTTATTTATTTGACAGACAGAGATCATAAGTAGGCAGAGAGGCAGGCAGAGAGAGAGAGAAGAGGAAGCAGGCTCCCCACTGAGCAGAAAGCCCAATGAGGGGCTCGATCCCAGGACCCTGGGATCATGACCTGAGCTAAAGGCAGAGGCTTTTACCCACAGAGCCACCCAGATGCCTCCTGCCTTTACATTTTTGACAGAACTATTAAAATCTATATTTTTCTATAGTTACATGAAATAAATCAATATTTACATATTTCCCTAAAGAGGAAAAGAAACTTGGCACTCAATCACTTTACCAATCCCACAATACATCAGGTCATAAATTATGGGACTTTAGTTCCAGATAGTTTACTACGAATTGTTTTCCATATTATGCATAAAAGATTAATTCTGTGTTTTACTGATTTTGTTTACCTGTCAATTTCTTATATATCAGGTCTTACTGTTTCTTTGATTCATTTTTCAGTTTGCTGTAATATATCCTTGAGTAAATCTTTCAGAGAATATATGTGACTGGTAAACTTTCTGGGTTCTAGCAGGTCTTAAATTTTCTTCCTTTTGCTCTTACACTTAAATGTTGCTGGGCTGGGTATAGAATTCTAGGATCAAAAATATTCTAAATCAAGACTTTGATATTTATGTCTCCTTCTATTCTAGTGTCCAAGTGCTGCCAATGACAAATATTTTGGGAGCAGGAATTGTTTTTGTCTGTTTGTTTTCTGCTCTGGACACTTTTAGAGTTTTCTTTTCATCTTAGAGATTTTGATAGTAGACAAATTAAGATGTATCCAGATATGAATCTTTTTAAAAAAATTCATCCTGTTCAGCACTCAAGAAGATATGCCATTCTTCAGCATGTCAGATATATTTTCTTCAGATATATTTTCTCCTCTTGTTTTTCTAATCTCTATTGTTGTTCTATTAGTTATCTGTCACAACATAACAAACCATGTCGAAACTTCAGGACTTAAAGTACTTCATTATTTCTCATAATTCTGTGGACTAATTGGGTGGTTTTTTTGTTGGCCTTACCTAAGGTCACTCATGCTGTTGCTTTCAGCTGGCAACTCAGCCCAGGCTGGGCTCAATTGGAATACTCTCTCCATCTGGGCTTCTTCATCCCATGGGAGACTTAATGCAGCATTCTAAGAAGACACACATGGAAACTTCAGGGGCTCCTAGAGTCTAAATGAAGTCACACATCACCTCCATCATTTTCTATTGGTCAAAGCAAGTGACAAGAACTGCCTATATTCAAGACTAGGGAAACAGACTCCATACATCAGTGGGAGGAGCTGGAAAGAATTTGTGGCCATATTTAATCTCCCATAGTTGCTTTGACTTCTTTGGGACCTCTTACTGGACAGATGTGAGACTCCTGGATCAATTCCCAATGTCTCCAAACTGTTCTCTTATTGGCCTAGAAAATGGGTCTTTGATTCACCTAATCAAAGTACACCCAAGAATGTACTGCAGTAGTGTACATTCATTAATCACTCCTCATGAACAGAGGGACTTGTAGCCAGAGTTTTTGAAAAGGTGAGGTACCCTGGCAGGTCTGTGAGCAGTTCTCTGTTTTTGTGGACCTTAGAAAACTGAGAAACTGTTACTTCTTTTGGGGGGACATCAATATTCTCCGTAGTGTAGCCACCTCAATAAATTTTCACATGCTTATTTTTTCAAATTGTATCTTTCTATTGTGTCATCTCTCATCTTCCTGTTAACCACATCATTACGTTGTTGCAACAACCACAAACCTTTCAACACATACAAAATAGATTTTTTAAATTGACTTGAAATTCTTTTCTGCCTGTTCTTTCATTTCACAGATGGGAACTAGTAGCAAAATAAAATAATTTAGCTATATTTTCAACTTAGATGGTAGAGGTAAGTGGACAAATTATTACTGGTAAGATTAGATCTAACCAAAAAAAAAAAAAATAAAGATTAGATCTAACCTTCAAAAGACTTGGGTACTCCCAAATGATCGAGATTTTATCAGCCTCTAATTAATTGTATCACCTTGAACTTGTTTGCATGTCCTAGAATAGTGACTAGCATATAGGGAGGAATTAAGAAAATGCCTTTTGATAAAATGGAAGAGTAAAATTTGTGTTTGTATGCCATCCTTTTAATCATGGTTACCATCATTGAGGACCTACTATGAGAAAGATACCCTTTAAGATTCAAAACATATGCATTCCATTAATTCCCGCCAGAAACCTATGTATTTAACAAGTATTTATTGGCTACTACTATGTGTCCGGCACTCTTCTAGGTTATAAAGATACAGTAAAAATCAAAGCAGACCAAGGGCCTCCTTTCATGATGCCTGTATTCTGGTGAGAGAGGTACCCATGCATAAAGAAATAAACGAATGAATATGATGTCAAGTAGATATGGCCTCAGGAGAAAAAAAAAAAAAACAAGGTGGGAGGTAGAGTGTGATAGTGGCCACTGTCTTAGGTAATAAAAGCCTTTCTGAGGAGTTGATCATTAAACAGAACACTGAATAAGTGACTCTGAGACACTGGGACCTGAAATTCCAGGTCTCTGTGATACAGATGTGACTCAGGTATTTGTGAATGCATCCAAGATCCTTGTATGAATCAGCTCAAGCTGCCATAACAAAATACCAGAGGCTAGATAGCCTACACAACAGAAATTAATTTTCTCACAGTTCTGGAAGCTGGAAGTCCGTGATTTCAAGGTGCCAGAAAATTTGATTTCTAGTGAGAGCTCCCTTCCTGGCTTTTAGACAGCCATCTTTTAGGTATGTCCTCAAATGGTCTTCCTTTCTGTGCATGGAGATGGAGCAAGATATCAGAGAGACAGAAAGAATGAGAAAGAGGGAGAGAAAGAACTCTCTTTAGTGTTTCACCTCATAAGGACATTCATCCTATCAGATCAGAGACCATCCTTATGACCGCAATCAGCTACTTCCTTAGAGGCTCCATCTCCTACTACAACAACACTGAGGGGTTAGGGCTTCAACATATGGATTATGAAGGGACACAAACATTCAGTCCATATGAGTCCTACATCTAGAAAGTGACAGAGATGGAATTACAGCTCAGGGCCATTTCTCTGCAAAGCTAACACACTATCCATCAAGGCGCAAGATAGCACCCCATAAGACAGTATTGCTCTTAGGACCAAGTAGGGCAGTGAATGGGAAAATCCTCTGTAACTATTCACACACTACAAGAATTAAAACAGTATTATTACCTCCAGGAATGTTGCTGTTTCTTACAACATAAACATCTTATAAAGTGCTGTCGTTTCATCTTAGTGGGGCTTATTTGTGTGGTGAGTAATTGTAAAGAACTAAGAGCTAAAGAATCAACACCATGTGGGTCCTTGGATGGCTCCATCATTATGCATCTGCCTTCAGCTCAGGTCATGATCTCAGGGTCCTGGGATTGAGCCCCGCATTGGGGGAAAGCCCTGCTCAGTGGGAGAAGCCTGCTTTTCACTCTCCCACTCTCCTTGCTTGTGTTCCCTCTCTTGCTGTGTCTCTCTCTGTCAAATAAATTTTTTAAAAAACTTAATTATAAAAAAGAATCAATACAATAAATGAATGAAGCACACAGAAAGGGAAGTGTCCAAACACAGCAACTCTGATAATTGATTACTTTTTTTTAAATTTCAGAATGCTGACCAGCTACCAAAAGTCATTACAAAGTTGGCTTCTTCCTTCCTTATTTATTTCTTGTCCTCCATTTCAAACCTAATTCTCTGTACTTCTGTCCAAGATGCTGGTTAATGAGAAACATAATGAAAATACCCAAAGGGGGTCTAGATTAACAGAAGAGCTTCAATCTTTCCTCAAAGAAAATGTTAATAAGCAAAAGGTTGGCACCATAAAAGCTACTGAAGCAACAACCTCCCAGGACTAAGAGAAGACTCATACTGCCTACGTGACAACTATCCTCCTTGGATCTTCTATTTTCAGAAGCTCGTCCTAAAGGATAGCTTTGTAATATTCTGCAATATGAGCCAATGAAATGTGACCCTTTGGGAGAAAAAAAGGAATGCCTTTTCAAAAGTAAGGAGGCCCTGATGCAGACATTGTAGTCTGTTTAACACTGTTAGGATTAGGAGCATCATGCTATGCAAGACACTAAATGAAATTGGAAATTTTTCAAAGTCCCATTTCATTGATAATTAATAGTAGCCAAGGTTCAGCAAAACCACAAGACACAGATTTCTTTTCATCTGTAAAACAAGATAAGCAATATAACACCAGACACATTTCTGGCAAATTGGCTTCCCAAAGCAGATATGTTTCTAAATGGGTAAGTTTTTGTTATTTGCATAACTGTATCCCTCTCAGGGATAGAACTTGTGAGTCATGGCCTCCTGGAAAGACAGAGCGCTCTGCTGACTCCCTGTGAATCATCTCACAGAGCTGTATGTGATTGTGGGTGTTCATATGATCACCATCAGGTGACCATAAGGAAGCATATCAATGCTCACAGACTGTTTTGGGGATTTTTCTAGCCCAACACGCCTGGAAAGACCAAATGGAACAGTCCCTCTGGGTCACAGCAGTTCCTCTGACAATAATGTTTGGAGAAGAGAGAGAGCTTGGAAATACAAGTCCACAGACACACAGAGGCAGCCTAAGCTAAGAGTTATTGTCTAGAGAAAGTTCTCTTCAAAAGTAAAAGACATTGAAATCAGTTAGGGAATACAAGTCAGTGGGAGATACTTCTTTTTTTATTGAACTGTTTGCTCTTCCCGCAGGATTCTGAGAAAATAAAGGAAGTGAAAGAGAGGAACAGCACCAAACAGGTCTCCAGAAAGGATCTGACCCACATTGAGGCCCGCTGCTGGTTGCAGGAAGTGTGCATTTTTCAGATAGTCCTTCCATAAGATTTTAGGTGTGCATGTGAGGGTGTACACACACACACACACACACACACACACACACACATATCACATTGCTTGCGATAAACAGCATAATCAGGAGTTGTACTGTTGAAGGATCTCCCAGGACAGTGGATAGGTTCTGTGTCTGGACTGTATGACGCAGCTTCCACCAGCCTCATGCAGCTGTGGATCTCATCTCAGGATCCTTCATTATCTTAACTGTATCAGCAAAGACCCTTTCTCCAAATAAGTTCACATTCACAGGGGCCAGGCACTGAGACATAGGTATTGATTCTGGGGAGCCCATTCCATCCATTCCAGAAAACACACCAGCCTGGGGCCTGTGGGAAGACCCACCCAGACCCCCCTTGAGAGGACCTTTTGTGGGAGCATTATTGCCTGGCATTCCCAGCTCAGCTGTCACAGCTCCAGATACGCTGTGACAAACATGTCCAAACCCCATGTCTCTAAACTCATCCGGGTCAATGCTGAGCCCAGCAACAGTGGAGGGGTGGAGGGTGACCAATGCTGGAGATTTTTGCCCAATACAGGCTTTCTCTAAGAAGCAGCATTTGCTTGCTGATGCCACACTGACCTGGCCCAGATTTTTCTCAATGTCGTGCTGAAGTCTGACACTCTCCTTATTCAGCCCTTCCTTCCCCCTCTCCCTGACTCTCCCAACTGGTTTCTGTCCCCTCTCTCCTTTAGCCTTCACAGCATGTCCCCTAAGAAATATCCTGTATGGCTGACCCTTCTTTGACATCTGCTTCTGGGAAGCACAAGATGGGCGCAGTCAAGTACTGGCGATGCTGTGGGAACAAGACAGCCCCTGTCTTCATGGGGCTTAAAATACAAAGGCAGAGGCAGATACACAAGGAACAATTTTTTTCTTACTATTTTGACAAAAGCTGCAAGGGAAGTATATGGAGTTCCCTGAGAGAATGTGTTGTGGTCTCTAAGCTGGTCAGGGGATTCCGAGTAAGCATCTGCAAGGAAGGCGAACTTAAGCTGGGACCTGAAGGATAACTAGAAGATTTCAGGAGAAGATGTAGAAGGGAGTTTTCAAGTCAAAACCAGCAAGATGCGTCAAGTCTCTCTCAGAGAAGAGGACCTTTGGACATCTAGAAAGGTGCAGGTGGTATGAATGTGGTGAGTGAGAGAAGGGTAACATGAAGATAAACAATGAGAGGTAAGCAGGGGCCTGGTTATTTTATTTACTCTTAACAGCAGACATGTGAACAGATCAGAAGTCACTATGAATCATGAGCAAGAGAAAGAGTGAAAAAATCATATTCTAATGAATAGAAAAATCGCTTCCAGAGGAATGAGAATTAAATTTACCACAAATTTACTAGCAACAGAGGCCAAAAAGCAATCAAAATGTGTATTCAAAATACAAATTTTTCTTCTGAACAAATAAATTCCTTTTATTTAGAGTCCATACAAATACAGGTACCTCCAAAAGTGCAATGTTACTGGAGAAATAAAAGTTGAATCACACAGAGAACAAATCTTGCCCATATTCCTTCATAGGATGAAGGCTGTTATCCAAGCTACAATGTTTACACTATCTGATTCCATCAATAACAACCAACATAGAAACGAAGTGGAAACGAACTGGAGAGATCCCGGGTATTGAAATCCTTACACCTGCCCCTCTCTGCTGTAGTGCTCAGAACAATTTTGTGATCTTGTAGTTGATAGACAGTGCTTAAAAAAAAAAAAGTGATGTCCAATGAGGTACAAGAACTTTCAGGAAGCCTTACAGGTATTGTGAAATTTTATATCCCCCTAAACCCTTATTCACAAGTTAGAACAAAATAAAAGCCTATCTAGTTATAAAACCATAGTTCAGATGCCCAAAGACCCTCACTTTAAAAAAAAAAAATGGTAAAAAAAAAATACACTAAATCAAGAAGAAAGAGGAACCCAAGGAAAACAGGTCAAGAAGAGTCACAATATATTGTTAAATTTAGTAATCTGATGATGGCAAAAAAAAAAAAAAGAAGCATGTTTTTTAAAAACAAATTCTAAATAACAATCACTAATGAGAAATGCTTAAGGGGAAGGTAAAGAATGTTAGGTTTTGTAGTGGCCAAGAGGAGGAAGTAATATCAAATAACTTTTCACATTATTAAAAAATATGTGTCTTTAAAAATTGACAGTGTGTGTGTATATATATGTTAAAGGAATAGAAATATAATCAATACAGAGCTTTCAAACCAGCAGAAGAATAACAAACACATTTTGAGGACTTTCTGTATACTAGCCACTGCTGAAGTGCTCCACGCTATCCTTACAACCTGCCATGAGAGGACTACTCCTAGTCAGCATTTCTCTCTGGTAGGCAGCCAAGGGCACAGAGAAGTGACAGACCCAAGGTCGTATTGCTAAAAAGTGGGGAAGCCAGAACTCAACGCCAGAGAGTGCTTTTGATGTGGGACACAGAGGCAGAAGAATAATTATTAAATTTCCTTACCTACTGACAAGCCCTTAAAACAGGCAGAGTGACCCCCACCTTAAGGCTCTGCTAAGGGCAAAGGACAATCCTAGCCTGACCAACCCCCTACCCCCAACCAGGATCCTGTAAGTCTACTTTAACAACTCCTTCAGGAAACTTTATCTCTAAACCTCCAAGATAGTGTCGACAATCATTCCCAAGCATATGCCCACTGATAAACATCTAAAGGGTCTCACGAGAAGGTTTTATTACTGGTAATGATAACCTTTTCCCCAGAAATAGCTAGCTCCTCAAGGTCCTAGGAACCTTGCTTCCAAAATTCCTTAGAGACTTACATCATCCCTAATCCCCTCCCCAACTTAGTAGTATATAATAGACTACTCCTCACATTCCTGGGGCAGCAGCTCTTCCTGCCCACGTGTCCTGTCCCCGTACTTTAATAAACCACCATTTTGCACCAAAGATATCTCAAGAATTCTTTCTTGGTCATCGGCTCCAGATCTCACCTCACTGAACCTCTATGTTCTAGAACTCATCACTTTCAGAGACTGTGTTCCTTTCTATAGTACGATATAAAGGGGATTTTATTAAGCCATCTGATGACAGAGGTAAGGGAAGAAAAAGAAGCCAAGGGAAAAAGAATTGCAAATAGAGAATTAAGCAGAAATGAGTCCAAATACATCAATAATTTGGGTTTCATGAATTTATCATTTGGAAAAATAATCTGAAGCCATGTGCTCTGTCTCCCCCTTTACCTGCCTGACTTTCTAGTACTTTCTCCCATATCCCATCCGTTCTGATGGCTCTGGGCTCTGTGACACCAGCACACACGACAAGAATACAGTTGCCTCATTGCCTGTGTTCTTTCCACTCACTATGCCAGACACGCTACTTTCTCATCAGTGTTCTCCCTCTCTTCCTTGGATCACCTTCACAGGGACACCTTTCCTAGCTGCTCAGCTTTTAAAATGAATATAAAATCGAACTCTCACTGCCCTCACCTGGCATTCTGTGTGCCTTCTCTCTGCTCTATTTTTCTCTATAGCCACATCCCTTCTAATATGCTTTACATTTTTCCTATATATTGTGCTTCTTTGCTCTCTACCTGACTAGAATATAAATTCCACTCAGGTAGGGAGTTTTTGGTCTGTCTTGTGTTTTACTAAAAGCCCAGTACTTTGCACAGGGCTTGGAACATGATAAGAAGTAAGTATTTCTTGACAGAATGCATGTGATGATAGCAATAGAAAAGACAAAACATTCAGAGCTACATGATAATGCAAGTATTGCATAATAAAACAAATCCAAGACTCCAATGGATAGAAATAAGAAACCCCATGGAAGTACTTAAAAGGAGATCTGAATAAATGTCATAATAAAGACTTAATACAGAAAAGATGTTGATTCTTCCCAAATGACCCATAAGTGACAAGAAAGATTTTCAGAAAGTAAAAATATAGTGGCTCAGCAGACAGGAATAACTTGCTGACAGTGATACAAGGATGAAGCTTGCATAAAGCTTGCAAACCTTGCAGCTGACCAGGCTCTCTTCCTCACCCCCTCCTCTACCTTCCCATCCCCCTCCTAGCCAGAGAAGCCCTCTCCCTGCAGGGCTGATGCTGGGTGGCAAAAAGAAGGACCAACCAGCAATATTCGATTTTAACATTTGATGTTATTCAACTACATTTATTTGAAATTGACTCATTTCAAAGCACTTGTTGTAAATTCATTTACTCTTCACAGTTATTCATGGAGATAACTGTGCTTCTGTTTCGTTTACAGGTACAGATACAAGCTCAGAAAAAAGGAGTGGCTTGGTCTTGCAGTGAAAGTTTATCCAGTAAAGATCTTTACAGGTTATCTCGCCTGGAGGCATAAACTTTGTACTCAGCAAACGTTCATTAACGCAAGTTGATCTTGGAGAGCTATATTACTTTTCTGATCCTAAGTTTCTCATGGGAAAAAGGAAGGACTTTGTTTCCACACATTTAAAACTGAGAGAATCTATTCATTCTCTCTAACGCATTTTGTTGGGGCTGCACAGTATATTTGAAAAGTTGAATTAGTTGTCTAGCTTTAAAAATGTGGAGATCTCATATAAAATCTGGATTCTCAGATTTTTGGGGAATCCAAAGCACTGCATTCCTTCATGGCAACAAATGTCTGGAGGTGAATAGTTGCTGAACTTGGCATCCTCGTCCATTGACTTTACCTGCCTCTCTGTGTAAGGCATTTGATTTATAATTTCTGCAATGCCCATAATTTGTGAATAAGATTTAATAATGAATTAGTGACAGAGCAGAAGTTAGGACTTTAGGACCCATGATTTTGCCTTGTCCATTATATCACTGCAAATTCTTTGCACACATTCCAGTCTCAGGGAAACCCTGGAATTCTTTTGCCCATTAGAGACTCACCAGAGGTCAGCAGTGACCTATCAGATGGTGGTTGTTACTTCCCATGCCTGTCTCCATGGCAGTCTCCTCATGCTCACAAAGCTAGCCAATGCAAGATCATCTCACATCAGGCTGCACAGAGAGGCAGCTGATGGCTTTCATGTGAGTTGACCCAGGGCATCCTTAAACATCCCTCTCACAGACTTAGCATTTCATGGATGCTGTACCCATCAAAAACTTCTCATTTCCTCCTTCCTTTCCACATGGCTGCTCTGCCACTGTGTGGTACTCAAATGTCAAAACAATGGCGAGATGGCAGACTGTCAAATAGGCTCCTGAGTCTGGGCTCATTGCAACACCAGATGCTTCCAGTCACCTGGGAAATCACTCTGACAATGGCTACATATCAAGTTCAAGGTCAGAGTGAATTCTCAGCTGATCGTGCAAAAGCCGAATTTCTCAGCAGCTGTTTAAATAATTTAAAACAGCAGGATGTATGCCTGCCTGAAAGCAAGACATAAGATTTCACGTAAGTGACATTTTTCTCTTATGTTTTAGAGGGGAAGGCAATCAGGTGTTTCCACATAGGACGTGTGGTCTAGTGGTAATGATGCAGTTAAATCCCAGAATTCTAATCTGACCTTGCTCATCCTCTGTCACTGACTAAAACTGAAGGTTCTGACACATTAAGGAAGCCACATCAGCCCTACACACCATATTCTAGCAAGGCATGATTTTATGTCCAGAAAAAAGACAGGCTGGGTCATCCTTTAATCAAGGAGGATCGAAGGAAGTACCAGCTCTGTTGTCTGGAAAATAGACATCCTCATGCAGCTCATCTCCTTTCTTAAACTTTTTCCTTAGATGTAGGAAAAACCAAAGATCTACTGCATTCCCATCATGTGGACTCATGCTGGAGGCTGGAGGGGAGTGGTTTATTAGCGGATGTAGAAGATGAGGGAATTCACTACTTGGAAATCTGGGGAGAAGCACCGTCAATCCCAGGGACAGCTAAGACCAGAGTCCTAAGGCAAAAATGTGTCTGGAGTGTTTATGGAATACAGAAGGCCCACATGACTCGGGTGGAATAGAGTGTTGGAGCAAGGGGAGTGGCAGATGAAATGAGAGCGGAACCGAAAACCAGAGGGCTAAGACTTTGGGCCTCACTGTAGGGATTTGCCCTTTACTCCCACTGCTCTGGAGGATGACTGGAGGCTACTGTGCAGAAGACAGACTAATACCTAGTGCATTTAAGTATGTTTGAACTTACTCAGGTGTGCGAATCCACTTTTTCAAGTAACTTTATAAATCTGAACACAGACCAAGTATTTCCAATGAAAATTTCATGTCTGAATTATGATGGGCTGTAAGTGTAAAATGTACACTGGATTTTAAAGACTTAGCAAGAGCATTATCATGTAAAAATATCTCACTAGCAATTTTAATATTTATTTGCATTTGAAATGTTACTATTCTAGATCTATTGTGTTAAATAAATTAATTTTTAAATTAATTGATTTAAATTAAATTTAAAAATTAATTATTGTGTTAAAAAATTAATCTAATCTGTTTCTTTTTCTTTTCAAATGTGCTACCAGAAGCTTTGTAATTGCTCCCAGGAGGCTTCTTATAACACAATTTACCAAGTCTACTGCAGGAGAGTGTGCAACAGGCGCAGGGTTGAACCCTAGACCTGCATTTTAGCAAGCACTCCCAGGTGATGCTGATGGATTCCTGCTCTAGAAAAAAGACTCAGAGTCTTGATTTTGCTGGCTCAAGAGAAAGATCCAAAGCCCCATCTAGGAGTCATGGAGGCAGTGGTCATAGTTCTTCCACACGCCAATAATCACCTGCTCTGCCATTCTTCAGACTGGATCCCAAGCCAATTTATTGCCTGGATTATTACTTGAAAACAAATCACATATATAGAACCACCAGTCCTAGCATTTACATAAAAATATATAATTCTAAATAGCTTTCACTCATACATCAAATTTCAAAATTACTGATAATTATTAAAAACCAAAACTAGGGGTGCCGGGGTGGCTCATTGGGTTAAAAGCCTCTGCCTTTGACTCGGGTCATAATCTCAGGGTGCTGGGATCGAGTAATGCATTGGGGTCTCTGCTCTGCAGGGAGCCCTCTTCCTCCTCTCTCTTCTGCCTGCTTCTCTGCCTACTTGTGATCTCTGTCTGTCAAATAAATAAACAAAATCTTTAAAAAACAAAACAAAACTAGTTTGGGAAGGAAAAAAATTTCCAGTTCTCACAGCCATTTGACTTAATCAAAAGTTAAAAAGAAAGCCCAAGAAAATGTGATGTTAGTTCATTTTATTAAATTTCTTTCATATTATCTACTTTCTTTCCATTTCTTAATTTTTCCTTATGGAAGTCTTGCATGTAACTATATGTATTTTTAATTCAGATAGCATACAGGGATAAATAAAAATCATCCAGAATCTTACCAGAAATAGGAATTGTTTTCCTTTTGGGGTGTTTCCAATACATTTCACATGGTTTTGATTTTACTCTATATACAGTTGGATATATTACTTTTTTACTCAAATGTTTTCAGGTTCAGAATACTATTCTGTTTTATGGCTTTTCCATATTTTATTTATTGATTCTTCTTTTTTGAACATTTAGATATTTCCAAAGTTTTGCTATTAGTGTGCAATGAGCATCCTTTTATAAAATAAAAAAATAAAATATAAAATATAAAAAACTTTAAATGTAATTACTTTCTTAGGTAGGGTTTAAAGGTAGAATTTAAAAGTCTACAGTTAAAAAATTTTAAAGTATCCTTACTACTTGCTTTTAAATTGCTTATCAAAAAGAAACCTATCAATCAATAAGTATTGTCAGTTGATATGTGTCAATAAACAATTGTTGTTTTACATTAATTTTATTTACTTTTCAAAATCTTTGTTAACTTATTGGGCCCTTCCCCCCAAAAAAGAAAAAGTATTTCAGTGTTATAATTTGTAAAATTACTAGTGATACTGGGCTTTTTTCACCTTTTTTCCATTTGTGTTTCTTCTAGGATTTATAACTTCCCATCTGCAAATTCACCAATGTTCACTGTTTTCACTTTCAGACCTTCAGACCATACTGAAAAATTAATAAGGCAAGGACCCAATAAATACTCTACTTTCGCATACTTCAAAACTATTGTCTCCAGATCTTTAGAATGGATTCATCAGTTTTGTTTTTTCAAGTCCCATAGAGATTTCAATTGGGCTTTCATTAAATCTATAAATTAGAAATAACTTAAGACTTCTTCAAAATATACAATCTTCTTACTGGGATCGTAATCTCCATTTTCTCAAATTTTCCATCTCCATAAAATGCTAAATTTTTCTTCATTATATATTTTACAAACTTTTTAAAAGATCATTTCTGAGTTTTTATATATGGGGGGACCTCTTGTCAGCGGAGTACTTTTCAATTATATTTTCTATACAGTTATTAATAGTATTTAGGAAAACTATCGATCTTTAAATGCTTATTTTACAACATAACGTAAATTACAAAATAAAATTTTTTATCCTTTTTCTTGAACTTTCTAGATATACAATCAAATTGTCTGTATATAATGATGTCTTTCTTGTCATTTCCAACAGTTATACAAGTTATTTTTATTTCCTGCTCTATTGTGCTGGATGCAATTCCAAAAATGATTTTTACTGCCCACTTTCATGGCGTAGTTTCCAAAAAACACTTCATAGAACCTAGGGCAGTGTATTCTATGTTCTTCTGATCCTTCAGGAGAATGTATTCAGGGCAGACGTTCTAATTCAGGAGGCTTACCAACAAATGGAAACATGTTTGAAAGAAAGTATCCATGATGGACCTAAGGCCATTGATCCCACATTAGATCACAAATAGCTGAAGAAGTTGGGGAGGTTTATTCTGGAGAAGAGACACTCATTGGAATATGAAGGAATGAGACTATTCATTAAAACAAGGATTAGATGTGTTACATAAACTCTCCAAAGAGAAGAATGAGAAACAATATAGATAGAGGCCAATTTTTGGTCATTGTGGATAATTTTAATTAAAACATAAATAGCATACCTTGGTAAGAAGGGGATCCCCCTAAAGGAGAAATTCTCAAATATAGGGTCAATAATCCATTACAGAGATGCTCTGGAACAGATTTGAACATCTGATAGGTGGTTCAACTGATAACCGTTAAAATCCGAATTCCGTATTTCCACTACCCACTGCTACAGCATGTAGAGTGCCTGGCACAGAAATGTCTACTAGAATGCATTTACATACAAATAGAAGTAGTATAAACAGCCTTACTATTTTTAAACTGATTTTTTAATAAACACATCCCAAGATTAAATACATATAAAAATGTGTATACATATAAAGGGAATAAGACTTTCTCTAATCACGCCTTCAAACTGCAGCCTTGGATCAATCAACAAATATTTATTAAGCTAGGCAAAAAAAAAAAATCAATATATACAGAAAACAGAAGGAAATGAATGTGCAGGGAAAACAATCACCATGAAAAATTTTCTAATCGTTTTACCCTATTGCAGAAGTGCGTATGTTTAAACATTAATTGAATTTCCAAATAGATACTGCTATCAGAGCATATGCTATTTAAGATTCATACTTTTCATTCCCAACAAAGAAGCCTCTTCAGGAAATAGGTAATGAAAGCTGTTAATTGTTGCATGTCCTTCTCATTCAAGATTAATGTTCAACCTATATCTTCTTACCTTTCCAAAATATCCCTGGGCAACCTTTGCCCAAGCAAACAATCTAAAACCAAATAATGGCAAAAATGCTTACAAGATAGAAACCTACTGAAAAGTGATAAGTGCCCTTATCTTGAGGGATTTAGGTATAACTAATTATATTTTATAATAATCTCTATAATCATATGTCCCCTATGATTACTGTTACCTTCAATCAACAAGTGTCAAGATTTATAACTTGCCCCAAAAGTACAGAATTATGACATATTTTATAGAAAAAACAAGGCATAATTCTTATGTGCCCATTTGCATTTACTAATGACAGTTGGTGATTCTATAAAACATTTGATTCCAGAAGTGATAACACAGAAAACTGAGTAGCTGGTAGTTTGTGAGTTCACGACAGAAACAAGAGATTCTATTCCACCCTGGAAATTTTTGGAATGCTCCCTTCTCTTCAGTCACATAGCAATCTTCTAGAACTGTGGATTGATATGAAATGAAAGATACAAAGAAAAGCTCTGTTCTGAAAAACAAACCCCAGAATGAATAAGTCATGGAGATCCTTTTCCTCTCTGACAGTCTAACTCCCCAGGTGCTGAAAGATGGCCCAGAGAAGAGTGACATCTATTGTTCAGGAAGGTTTATGGGTGGGATCGACCAGTCCTGCTGAGTAGACTATACATTTGGTCCATGAGCAAAAGGTGACCTGTCTCCCCAGAGTAGCAAACCAGAGCCACCTGAGAAAGGTAAATGGAAGCTAACATCCAGTTCATAAGAATTATCCAGGAAATGCGGGCAGAGATCAACAAGCTGAAGAAAGAGAATCAAGTCCTCCGGATGAAGCTGACTTCAAGTAGTCAGAGAACCCTAGGCCCCAGGGGAGAATCAGAAGATGATAGGGAAGAGGAAGTCACAGACCTTGGTAACCTCGAAAAAGCATCCGAAAAATCTCCAGCAACGCTTCACGGTGATGTTTCCATTGATGCGGCACCAGCTGTGCATGAACATCAAGGTACTGAATGTCCATAGCTCTTCTGGGCTGTGCCCATCTTTGCAAAGCCCTCCTAAACATTAGGTTTATTGTGCCTCTCACATAACTGAAGAAGTTGGTATTGGTAGTGGTGAGTTCCATCCTTTTTCTCCTGGTAGATTACCTTTAAATCCCTAGGGGGAAAAATCATTAGCATCTTCAAGCAACATATTTTAGCAACATCAAAAACTATTTCCAGGGGCGCCTGGGTGGCTCAGTGGGTTAAAGCCTCTGCCTTCGGCTCGGGTCATGATCTCAGGGTCCTGGGATCGAGCCCCACATCGGGTTCTCTGCTCCGCGGGGAGCCTGCTTCCTTTCCTCTCTCTCTGCCTGCCTCTCTGCCTAGTTGTGATTTCTCTCTGTCAAATAAATAAAACATTAAAAAAAAAAAAAAACTATTTCCAGATCTTCCGGGAAAGGTGGAAATGGTAGGTTTGTGAAAATCAGTCACATTAAAAACAATGTGTATTTTTCCTTCTTGACCTCAAGCTTTTAAATGTCACATCATAGAACATTGAATGGGTGTGTGTCAAAAGCCATGCTCACTTATTAAGTTACAATATTGCACAGTAGCTCAAGGTATGATTATTACAGTCAGACAATTATGGTTGCAAATGATTTGTCATTCATTATCCACTTGACTCAGAGATACTTAGGAGAAATCGTTCACCTTTGTTTTCTATGTCGGGATGTTAGAGTACTTACCTGACATGGTTATAGTACCTATCTTTCTGTAATAATAGACTGAGTGCTTAGACACCTGGCAAGCACACAACAAATGGCAGATGTTGTTTCTTATCCATGTGTTGCCCATAATTCAATGTCCTATACAGGTCAAAGGCTTCAAGATGCAGGGTCAGGGTTGCTGGAAGGGAGGAGTGGGGGAGGGATGGGGTGACTGGGTGATGGACACTGGGACGGGTATATGCTATGGTGAGTGCTGTGAATTGTGTAAGACTGATGAATCACAGTCCTGTACCCCTGAAGCAAATAATACATTGTATGTTAATTTTTTAAAAAGATACAGGGTCAGTGTTTGATACATTCTAAGAATCAAATCTTTCACCTTTTATGGGAGAAGAATATTGACTGTTAAGACTCTACACAAAGTCAGAAACCAGCAGGGCAAAAACTACATTCTGCATTTAAATGATCAGTGCTTGCCTACATGCAGCATATTCAAATAAAATTGATGTACGTCATTAAATACTCAACTCCCTTTCAATATCATCTGTCAAAGGCTTCAGGTGATGCCACTTAGAGGTTCTGAACAGGTTGGCAAGGGAACATGTCCTATTTGCCAACTGTTTTTCTCTGTTGGAGAGGTCTCTCTCCTGCACAGGACCCTACATTTCAAAGCTGAGAAGAGATTCCCATCGGGGCTTTTTCCCTTTTTGTCAAGTGCAACTCTAGATCTGAGTAGTTCTGTCTGCTGGTTATTTAATAAAACTAAAAGAGTAACTGACAAGGAGGTTAGACTTTCTCCTGGTTAAAAAAAAAAATAAAAAAGGAAAAAGAAAAGAAAAGAAAGATATGGATATTTTTAATACATCCTTACCCTAAAGTTTCTCAACCTCTGCAATCTTGGACACTTTGTACTAACTAGCTCTGTATTTGTATGGGTCTGTCTTCACTATAGGATGTTTAGTAGCTTTTCTGGCTTCTAAATACTACATGCCAGTAATACCTGCCTCTCACCCTCTAGTCACGAAATGTCTTTGGAGATTCCAAATGTTGCCTGAAGGACAAAATTTCCCCCAGTTGAAAACCACTGCCTTACTCCAAAAGCAAACGACACTCCATCAAATTTATTTTCTATAAAACTTATCCTGATAAAAAACATAAGTTGAGTCTTAGTATATATTGTGGCTATTTTACAACAAGTATTATACCAGTGAAAGAGCAAAAAGTATAGTATATCCTTTCCACTCTTAGGGCCTGAACGCCATCAAGCTTAGGAAAATTTAGACTGCTAATAAGAGCTACGCACACAATTGATAGCATACTTCTTCAACATATGGATGGTAACTCCCAATAAGAACGTTAGCACTAAGTTTAAAAAGGACTGGTGAGGGGCACCTGGGTGGCTCAGTGGGTTAAGCCTCTGCTTTCGGCTCAGGTCATGATCTCAGGGTCCTGGGATCCAGCCCCACATTGGGCTCTCTGCTCAGCAGGGAGCCTGCTTCCCTTCCTCTCTCTCTGCCTGCCTCTCTGCCTACTTGTGAACTGTGTGAAGTGAATAAATAAAATTAAAAAAAAAAAAAGACTGGTGAAAAACTGGTAAAATTGGGGGAACTCTAGTTAGTTGTATCAGTTAAACACAGAAAGAGACATGATTTAAGTTTGTGCTTGGAAGCCCAGTTGAGTTACTTTACATGTATTTTTCTGTGTCTTAAATGTGATATACTATCATGAAAGTAAGGGCCATAAGTAGGAAGAATATTGACCTGAACATGAGGACACCAGATGGCAGTCCCAGTTTTGTAATACTTGGTCAATGCTGAGTAGGACACATACATATATGGACATATATATCCTACAGCCCAGGAACACAGCTGCTTGGGGATATATAGATATAGAAAATAAAGGGATATATATATATATTACATGTCTGTAATAAGGGGGTATCTATAGTATATATGGGGACATATATATATAGTAAGAATGCAGAAGAACACCTGCTTAGAATGAGGTCTTTGCTGGCTAAATTCTCATGGAAGCATCTGTAATAATGGATAAGCATTCGGTGGATATGAAATCCAACCAGCATTTTCAGGGATGCTGCCTTTATATATTTAAAAAAAAAATGGCTCTTTACAGGGATCCCCCAGCATCGCTGGACCTCCAATTCTCAGCAATGTATTCACATCTTTTGCTGGCAAATACATTGCATTTGGCAGCAAGTTCTGAAATTGTGCCAATGACCCCATGATGCTGTGTTGAATATCCTTTGCCTTTTACTCATAAGAAACTAAAGGATACAGACTTGAGTCTGTATTTGTGACCCAGAGCGATGAACAAAGAGCCAAGTTGCTAGTCAGTCAAACTGAAGCATAGGTTCCAAATAAGAATAAACTTCCCCTTGCCATCATCAGCACAATTTCTTCGGTTTGTAATTTCCTACCATTCACTTTAAAGAGAATACTTTATAATCCTTCCAAATAGAAATTTTATGATTGTCAATGGCCATAAATTTGTTCTTAGACAATTATAGAAATTATAGATGATGGCCAAAGTAGTATTTAAGGATAGTTTAGGAACAGTATTTGCATGCAGTTAAACACTTCGGATAGATTTGAACTTAAAACACTTCCCTCTGCCCCAAACTCTTGCCTGAAAGCTGATCTTCCACTCTTCCAAACCATAAAAAGCCAAGGCAGCCTCCATGTTTTGCAATGGCCTTAATAATCTGCTGTCTGCATTCTGCAGATGTGGGCAGCAAACTAAACTAAGAAATAATTGTGCTTCTAGCACTCTTAAAACCCAAACATGATGCAAGCCTTTCTTAAACATCCATGCTAGTTCATGCCAAGGCTGTGACTAGAAAGAAAAAAGATTCAGCAAACACACCTTAAGTGTTCCAGAAAATGAAAACCAACCCGAGGTCAGGCTTCTTCACCCCCTGGATAAGAACTGGATGTCTGGTCAGCATTAGTATGGTGCCACAGGGATTCAGACAAACTAAACCCCCTAAAACAAAGGTTTTTTAATCGAAGTGCCTGAGTTATAAGGAGCCGAGAATACTCGATTCACATCAAGAAAAGAGTTTATTGGAAGACAGTTATAGACAAAAATTGAATTGAAAGCCCTCACAAACAAGGCCATAAATCCCTCCATCTCTCTCAAGAACACTCCAGTTTTCTATTGAGACATCTTTGCTTCTTTCCACAGACCTCCTGTGCTCTCGTCTCTCGGTCAACAGGCCTCCTCATGGTGACCGTCTCAACTAAAGTCTAAAGTCAAGACACACAAATGGAGCAGCCAGTTCAATTTTTGTGATGAGAGGCTCTGATGAATATGTTCTTCTACAATCTTCTAGAAGGAGAGAGAAATGATATCCTGCATTGTCATCTCTAGAATATCCATGTTCTCCCCATTTTAAAGTCTTGTTTTATTATTTCTACATGTCCAGGTCTCTATTCTAATGCTGTATCCTTACAAAGGTCTCACCAACCACACTATTAAACAGCTTCCAGACCTCCTCTTTCATATGTCTCTATCCCCTTGCCTTTATCAGCCTAACTTGACTTTCCAGGATCTGTCACTACCTGAGTTTTATCACATAATGTTTGTTTATCACCTGTCTGCACACAAGATAGTAAGCTTATGCAGGCAAGAGTTTTGAATGGGCCACTATCCCCATCTCCATCTCATAAAGAAGTGCCTGACATGTGGGCTGGCCCTCAGTTATTTGTCAAATAAATGAATGACTAGATGTAGTTTATGTGAAAAAAAAATGAATCAAAAGTAATAGTTTTGTTTAGGTCATTTTAATGAAGTACTATTAATATAATATGACATCCGTGGACATCTTTAAAGGTGAAATTTTCATAAGCTTAAATTTTGTGTCTCCTACACAGGCAATGTCATGATTGTTAGACGCTATTCCATCTCCACACCAATTCATTCATTTGCTGCAAATGACCCCTGGAAACCTAGGGAAAGACACCCAAAGAGTGGAATTCTAGGAGCTCAAGGAAGAGTTAAATCACTGGCATGTTCTTCAATTAAGAAGCAAAACAATGAAGAAAAGATGTTTGCAGAAGATTCTTTAACCAGCACTAGTTCCAACCAAAGAACTTCTCCTGATCATGTTTTTGATAATGTAACCAGGTAATGTACAATCTGCCTCAAGTTAGATTATAGGCACGTGCTATGAAAGCACTCAGGCATTCCCATCAATAGGCAAGGTCTTAGATGGAGGAAACAAAACCAAATAGTGTCTTAGGCCAAAATAATTTCCATCTCACATGTGCATTTAGGGGGTCAAAAGAAAGAAATATTTTTTGAGAGCAAATGTCACTCTAACAGATTCCTCTATGAGCAGAAGATTTCATCGGTCTGCCCTTACTCATCGAGCACTAATGACTGTACTCTGAGCTGGCCCCCAGTGATACAAGATTCAGCAAAGCCAAAACGTTACGTTCAAAACTTTCATTCCATGACAAAGACACACCAATGAACTGATCACTCTAACAAAATACTTCTCAAGGAAAAGACACTTATTTTAGGAACTGAACACAGAAGTCTTCTCTGAGAGAGGACTATTCTTTTTTTTTTTTTTTTTTTTTTTTTTGACAGACAGAGATCACAAGCAGGCAGAGCAAGAGAGAGAGAAGCAGGTTCCCTGCTGAGCAGAGAGCCCGACGTGGGGCTCGATCCCAGGACCGCGAGATCATGACCTGAGCCAGAGGCAGAGGCTTAACCCACTGAGCCACCCAGGCACTCCGAGAGAGGACTATTCTTGAGGGGGAAGTGACCCAGTGACTTTTGGGTGGTATAAAAAAGGCATAACTCAAGAGGGTCAAGAGACAAAGAGAAAAGAAATTTGTTTTTCAAAATCCAGGAGCTGATGTTTGGGGAGGTAGGCTCAGTCTGTGAAAAAGAGAGATTTAAGAAGACATTTGAGAGATGGGCAGAGTCTTCTAAGAGGAATGTCAGATGGTGACCCCAGGAGTGGATAGAGCCAAGGGCCACTTTCAGAACAAAATTGTCACTATCAAGTCCAACTTATCTCCTCCATAAGGCTAGAGCATGACCTCCCCTCTCCCACATGCTCCACCCCCAACTTCCAATTCCCAGTTAGGCCCTGACTTTCTAGGGAGAGTCTCCTTCGAGGAGAAAAAGAGGCCTGGGTTCTCATGAAGAAGAGAAAATGGAATAAATGGGGTGCAGAGAGAATAAAGAAATCATCAAGCTCAGCAGTGACAGGAAATCAAATCAAGAGATAACAGTGATAGGCCTGCAGGGATTCTCTTCAATACTGGAAAGAGCACTGGACCTACCACAGGATGCAGGACACAACGGCTGAGCCAGTTTCATTTGGATTTTACAAGACAGGATGAAAACTGTATTTCACTTACAGAAAGATCTATTACAGGAACAGAGAGAGTAGCCTGAGTCATGAAGGACAGCTGCATATAGTCACGCAGGGGAAAGTGGGAAGATCACCTCAGGTAGAGCAGAAAAGACAAGACAGAAGGAAGCATGACTATGGGGAAAACCAAAGTAGTCAAGTGAATGAGGGTGAAGGAGGGAGCACAAACCATCATAAGAGGCCTTCCGGGCAAGGCTCACAGGTGTGTGTTTTGTCCTGTGATTATTGGAAAGCTAGTAAAAAAATATCTTTCTGAAAAGTTTTAAAATTCAAAAATATTCAGGAATGAAAGTTACAAAGATCACTGTTCTACTCTGCAAGAATTTTGTCACTTTTTTTCAGATATTTTTATATATAAAAGGAAAAAGATGTTACTAAATGAATGATCCTATATCTCTTTTCCCTGGTCCTGCCAATGAGCAAGTGTGATCATGAGTTTTGCTTCTATCCTTTTGACCTATTTTTTTCTATAACTTCATTATATTCATTCATTCATTCAACAAATAATCCTGGAGGCGTGTTATGTGCTGGGTAAGATTCTAGGCCATGAAGATAAAGAGGGAAAAAAAATTATCAGAAGTTCCTGCATATTCCTTTGTAGAATGATAATCCATAAGTAAGACAATACATAAAAGTGTATTGTTTATATTAGATGGTGATATGTATGAAAGAGAACATCAAATCAATTAAAAGGGAAAAGGAAGGGTTAGAGAAGCAAGCATTATTGAAATTGTATACATGGTAGCTAGGAAATACCTCACCATCTGAGTAAAAAGGGAAAGCATTCTGAGGATTTCTGGGTGGGAAAAACTTTCCAAGAATTGAGGACAACAAATGCAAGAGATGCTGAGGGGTTCAGGACCGTGTCTGAGGAAGGGAAAGGAGGCTGGTGTGACTGGAAGAGAGTGAGCAAGCAGAAGAACAGAGGAAGGGGCACCTGGCAGCTCAGTTGGTTAAGCAACTGCCTTCAGCTCAGGTCATGATCCCTGATCACGTCCCACATCGGGCTCCCAGCTGCATGGGGCGTCTGCTTCTCCCTCTGACCTTCTTCCCTCTCATGCTCTCTCTCACTCTCTCCTTCTCAAATAAATAGACAAAATCTTTAAAAAAAAAAAAAAAGAACAGAGGAAGATGAAGGCAAAGCACTAAGGGTGACCTTCCATTCCCCTCCAATGATTCTAGATTTATCCCAAGTGAACCGAGTATATAACATATTCTTTTCATTAAAAATAAAAATAAAAATAAAGGATCATGTTGGGAGTCCTGCTTTAAAAAGACTATAAGAAAACATTACAGAAAATAAAAAGACCAGGTTTAAGGCTAAAAAAAAATGATCTAGGAAAGAAATGATCATTTCTTGGCCAAGGTAGTAATGGTGGATGTGATTTCTGGGCATACTTTGAATATGGAGCTCATAAGATTTATTGGCAGAGCAGATGTGGGACACGGAAACAAGAAGTGTATAATGAATCACTGTGTGTCAATGACCATGTGTTTTCAGAAGGAAGAGAGAGGAAAGGCAGAGATGCATCTTTTGCTAAAAAAAAAAAATATATATATATACACATATATATATATACACTAAATGTTCATCATAAAAAGGAATGTCCTTTGTTTTGAAAAATTATATATATATGTATACATATATATCCAAATGCATATATATATCCAGTTATATAATGGAACTAAATATTCATTATAATAAGAAAATTGCAAATTACAAAGTATAAATGCAACATTCAAAGTAAAAAAGTATAAAAAGGAAAATCTTCCATAACTTCACTGTCTGAATAACCACCATGTAGATTTTGATGCACATCTATCTTTTCAGTCTGTGTCTGCCTATTTTGAAATTGTGCAGTGCACATTATCATAATGTTTTATTTTTTGCACTTAATCCATTACATTCTCACAAACCTATCATGTTGAGAAATAAAGTATTATTAATTTTCATAAAATTCATATTATTTTCTGTGATTGTTTGGGAGCCTAGCCAATGTTTATAATGTATTATTTTTCTAAAACAAATGTTTTCCAAATTCTAAGCTGCCAAGGAATAAACTATTTAGAACACAATCTATTGGTAATTTAGAATCTACTTTAATGGGAAAGACTGAGCCAATTGCAGGTTTGTGTGAAAACAAGAAAGTCATTAATGGCTTGAAATCAACAGCTGGGTTGGCATAAAATCCATTCAATTGCAGAGAACTGTTGACAAGAACGAAGCGTGTATTTTTTTGTTATAGTGCTTTTTTAATTTTGTCTTTTATGTCCTCGGTGATTAACTAGTAAAGTAACATGTCATTACATTAGCCCTCTAATTTTTTTGTAAATTCATTTACTTTCTCATAGTCCTTAAAAATTTTTTCAAAAGATTTATCAAGAACCAATTTGTTTGAACTGGCTTTTGAAGCAGTCGGACATTGTATCTAATTTGCTTGTGAGCCTTTTTGTTATTATACCAAGAAAGAGTTTTACAGAATAATGCCAATGTCAATATTTCTAAGAACAAATGCTCTCCAAAAACCAGAGACAGAATTTTAATTTTTCCTGAATTTTCGGAGAAACTAGAAACCTAGAAATCTAATGTCCTGCATTTATGAAAAAGCTTAAGATTAGGAGAAGGCGTCCATATGGAGCATAGCATGAGACACAGAAATGTTGAATCACTATGTTGTCTACCTGAAACTAATGTAACATTGTGTGTCAACTATACTCAAATTAATTTTTAATAAATTATAAATTAATATAAATATAAATTAGTAATAAATCACTAATTTAATTAGAAATGCTATATTATTCATTTTGCAGATAGGAGAAACCAGATACATTAAGTACATACACCATTGACTCTTGAACAACACAGATTTGAACTGAGCCAGTCCACTTATGTATGGATTTTTTTCAATAGGTACAGTACAGTACTGTAAATGTCCTTTCTCTTCCTTATGACTTTCTTAAGGAACATTTTCTTAATGATTACCCTTCACTTTCTTTTCTCTAGTGTATTTGATTGTAAGAATATGGTAAATAATAGATACAACATACAGAATATATGTTAATCAACTATACATGTTATTGGTAAGGTCCCAAGTCAATAGTAGGCTGGTAGTAGTTAAGCTTTGGGGGGAATCAAAAGTTATGCACAGATTTTCCACAGCCCCAGGGCTGGGTGCCCCCAACCCCTGTGTTGTTCAAGGGTCAACTGTATCTTTTCCTTTTCATATCAAAATGGTTAAGAAGGCAACCTCTGAAATCAGATGGCTAATATCTCAACTGCATCATTGGCCTTAAAAAAGTTATCAGTCTGTTTTATACAATAGTTTATTCTTTTGTAAAAAAAAATTAAAAATTAAAAAAAGGAATCACAATAGCATTTACCTCAGAGTTTTTGTGAAGAATTAATGAGATAGTCAAGTGAGGGGTAATAAATGACAGAGCAGTTATTATTTTATTGATTCCAACATATGGAACCACTGACCTTCCTCCCAAGGGAGGGAGCAGATGTGTTCCCCTCAATGCACACCACTATATGCCACTCAGTGAAATGATCGCCTTATCCAATACAAAGAAAGAGGAACAGAGAGAGGACAATATTGGAGAAAAGGCAATAATTTCAAACACCATTCTTTAGACTTTTTCCTGAGAACAGTATATCCTAATTTATGTCAAGATTCTATCTAATAATTTAATCCCTCAGATGACATGATTCGTTGCTGTCTTTCCTCTCTCCCCTTTATTGTTCAGGTGTGATGGATATTTGTTAATTCAAAGTCTGTAATTGCTGACTGATCTGGATTATAAAATAATTGCCTCAAGTTTCTGCTTCATTTCACCTGAAGATTTCCAATGTGAAAGACCCTTCACCTGAGACAATATGATATTCTTTAACTTTAAACATTAAGAGAATAATCTTCCCTCAATAGTTTTAAATTTAGTTTCATCAATATTCTTCATTGGGTTTAATCAAAAGTCAATTCCAATATATTTGTGTATTATTGTTGAATAACTAAACAAAATATATTATGATATGTTTCAAATGAGCTTTTAACAGTTTAGGCAGTATTTGGTGGCTTAGAAAAAAAGTAGATGTTCTATATAAAGGCTCACTAAAAAGTCTTGCTTATCTTCTTATTCTGCTTTCTTTAGGGACAAGATAAAGACAGTCAGTTTCCAGTTACCCATGGACTTGTCTTCATATTCCAAAAATTCAAGTTCTTTGAAGTGTTCACCAAATCAGACCACAAACCAGCTAAGTACCATTGCAGAATAGGCTGTGTGGGGTGATGAAATTTAAGAAACAGCTGATTCCCAAAAATGAGAACACTGAGGCCCCTCTGGGTCAGTGTCTTCCCCTACAAAGCTCTGGAAAGATTCCCAGTAAGACACACAAAATACTTGGCATCAGGTCAGTGGACTTGTCCATGGATTTGGCCGAGAAATGGAAGTAATTTCTTTATGTCATTGTTGAATACTAATGTTGATTGCTGTACAGTGACTATTGCAGTCTCCTATGCAGCAATGAGCAATTAAACATAATTAAATTAAATTGCATGGTAGTGTTCGGTAGCTGCCTTCTGCCATCAAGAAATGCCGCTGTTTACATTATAAGGGTCCCTCTCCAGATGAACTTACAACAAATATAGGGGGGAAAAAAGTTCTTGTTTTGATTAATGGTATAGAAGCAAGAGTGATTATCCTTATAGTTAATTCTTGGTTGATAGTTCACTGATACTAATTCATTTCATCTTTTAATATCCTATGTCACAGGCATGGGAACACAAACACAGCAGACTCCCATAGCATCCATGGTGGGCTCAGAGCAATTGTTTATACAATAGTTTAACTATTAACTAATAGGGTTCACTAATGACAAAGCCTAAACCTACTTGGAAGGAGGGCAAAAAGGCTTCAGATGATCATTATTTAGGAGTTGGAAATCTCAGAATTCTCTCAATTCCTGAACTTCTTTTCAGGAGAATATTTCCCCATCTTGGTTTACAGCAATCATCGTCAAATACCAATACCCTTTTAAAACTAATATCTTGTATACTAGAATATTAAAATATTCAGAGCATTAAAATGCAGACTTCTGGGGCATCTGGGTGGCTCAGTTTGTTAGGTTTCCAACTCTTGGTTTTGGCTCAGGTCATGATCTCAGGATCCTGAGATTGAGCCGGCACTGGGCTCCAAGCTGAGTGGGGAGTCTGCGTGAGATTCTCTCTCTCTCTCTCATCCCCTCTGCCCCTCTCCCCACCATGTGTGTGCTCTCTCTAAAATAAATATATATTTAAAAAAATAAAATGCAGATTCCTTGTTTCCATCCAAATGCCAATACTCTTTTTAAACAAATATATTAAAATAGGCAGAGTATTAAAATACAGATTCTTTGGTCTCACCCTAGACAACTGAACTAACTATAGAAGTAGGGGGACCAACAGGGAGCAAACCAGAAATTCCCATTTTAAATAAGCTTTCTCGGCTGATTTCTGCTAGATGGCGAAACTTAAAATTCACTATTGTAAATACTAAGAAGCACACTCCAGGGCTCCCAAATCTGGGGCTAAGTTGAAGTGGAAGCAGTGAAGCAATGAAAGGGTAAGAATGGTCCAATCCATTTCTAAGAAAGGATTTTAATAGTCTCATACAGGTTCCTAGAAGGCAGATGGATGAATCAATGAATACCCTGAGGTAAAAGCCACATAATGGGTCAAATGTTTCTTTTATTTATGATATTCATTTAAGATTAACAATAATCTCAACATTAAAACAGATGTACCGTAGAGTAAGGTTATAACCAGAGGGGAAAAATACAAATGAGATTTAAAAGCACATTCATCTGGGAATAAAGACACATACTCAATAGATAATTAAGCTAGTAATCTATGAGATTCCTGGCATTTTTAGTTTTTAGTTTATGCACAATTTTATTTTCTGCCATTTACAAAATAAAGACTTTTGTGTTAACATCAGTTAAATGAAACATTTACCAAAGAGTTTAAAAAAACTAAATAAATAAATGACAACCACCCATATTACAATGTCATAACTGACAAAGCTGTAATGACAAATTATCCCCAATACCAAGTTTAATGACTAATATGTGATTGGCATTTCATATATGCTCTGTGAACTGAACTGAATTAACAACTACATGATTCCAACACTGCCCAGTAAAAAGCACCCATCAAATGTTAAACTTTGATATTAAATATTTAGTATTATGATTAAAGAAACAAAGCCCACTTCTATTTCCTGACTCATTATACTGTTTGATAGTAAACCTTCTGAGATTTTTAAATATGATGAACCACAAAGAATATGAAGTCGATCCCAGTCATGTTCTCACCAATTATATTTGTCTTATTCTATGCCCCAAACTTCTATAAGTCAGGAACTCAAATGCCTATTAGGGACTATAAGTAACAGAAAAGAGTGGGGGCTCTGGAGAACAGACCCCATTCAAAAGGAGTTGCAAGCTGACATTTGGGTTCAAGATATTGACATATGAAAACTTTGAACTCACTTTCTCCATGGAACACACTAAATTACACTTATGGATGGAAAATTCTTCCTAAAGAAGAATTGAAGGCTGACTGAACAGCTACAGAACACCCGAAGACAGAGAGAATGGCAAGAGAAGAGCAAGAGACATGGAGACACAGTAACAAAGGGAACACCCAACCCAATGCTGTGAAGAGCAGTGGGGAGGGAGACTACTGAGGGCCTTGGAATAGATCCCTCTATCCTTGGGCACAGAAAAACAAAACAAAACAAAACAAAAAACAGAACAAACAACAACAAAAAAACACGATTTAGAAGAGGAGATAGCATATAAAAGAAACAATGCCAGAACTCTGCCAAGTGGTGAAAGAGTTGCAAGAAAGTCCTCCAGGTCAGGGGGACTAGAGAACAACACAGTTTACATTCCCACCCCCACTTTAAAAGCCTAGACTGAAGCAGGGTCCATACACCACAATCAGGGAGTCCAGTATTTTTCATGAGCTCATGACTTCCAAGAGCCCAGAACCCTCAAGCCCACACCAGCTGCTCTGTCGTGCTGGGGCTCAGAAAACAAGCTGTGGTTTTGGATGGGGGGTAATTTTTATTGTTTTATCCTGGTTTATTTACTTTTTAAAATTTATGTGTTGTCTTGCATTGTTTTTATTCTTTTATTTTTGGTTTTCTTCTTTTCTTTCTTTATCTCTTTTTTTTTTCTCTTCTTCCTTATTTCTTCTTTTTTCTTTTCTTCTTTTTTCTTTCCTTTTATAATTTTCTTTTATAATTTTTTTCTGACTCACTCTGTAAAAAGCCATGATTTAAAAGAGTACCTAGCACATACAGTCAAAGCTCAAGCAAAAGCCATCAAGCACACACAGTCTGCACATGGTCACCATGTAGGAGACCATCCCTGCAACTTTAGAAGAGATACATTTCACATAATCCACTGAAACAAACACAGAAAGTCAAGCAAAATGGGGAGAGAGAAGAATATACTCTAAAAGAAAGAACAAGGAAAAACTTCAGTAGAGAAATTAAATGAAACAGAGATAAACAATATGCCTGATAAAGAATTTAAATTAATGATACTCATCAGACTGAAGAAAAGAATGAAAGAACTCAGTGAGACCTTCAATAAAGAGATAACTTTAAAAACACTAAAGGAACTAATCAAAGTTGAAGAATACAGTAACTAAAATTTTTAAAAAACACACTAGAGGGAATCAACAATAACTTAGAGGACACAGAAGAATGTATCAGCAATCTGGAAGACAGGATAATGAAAATCACACAAGCTTAACAACAAAAAGAGAGAAAATAATTTTTTTAAAATGAGGATAGATTAAGAGATCTCTTGGACAACATCAAGTGAACATTCACATTATTGGGGTCTCAGAAGAATGAAGAGAGAGAAAGGTGTAGAAAACTTACTTGAAGAAATAATAACTGCAATCTTCCTCAACCTACGGAGGAAAATAGACATCCAAATCCAAGAGGCACAGAAAGTTCCAAACAAGATGAACCCAAACAGTACCATACCATAATACATAATAATTAAAATATCAAAGGATGAAGATAAAGAGAGAATCCTAAAGCAGCAAGAGAAAACCAAAAAGTTACCTACAAAAGAAACACTATAATAGTATCAGTTTCTCAGTAGAAACTTTGCAAGCTAGAAGAGAATAGCATGATATATTCAAAGTGCTGAAAGGAAAAAAACCTACAGCCAAGAATACTCTACCCAACGAGATTATCGCTCAGATTTGAAGAGGAGATGAAGAGTTTCCCAGACAAACAAAAGATAATGGAGTTTATCACCACCAGACCAGCTTTACAAGAAATATGAAAGAAACTACTTTAAGTGGAAAAGAAATAGCCAGAATTAGACAAAAGAAAAATATGAATAAAAAGAAGTAAAATGCAACAACATATACATAAACTGTAGAAAAGAATGGGAAAAAGAAAAAGAAAACATATTTTTTTCATTTTCTGTTTTTCTTCTTTTTTTTAAGAATGTGTTTGAATTTAAATGACCATCAAATTAATATGGCCTGCTATTTACTTAGGATGTTAAATACGAACTTCCTGGTGACCACAAACACAAAAACTTATGATAGATACACAAATAAATAAAGAGAAAAGAAAGTCCAATAAATACTAGGTACTCCTTGGTCACAAAGAAAGAGAGCAAGAGGAAAAGAAAAAAAAAAAAACAAAGAAGAACTGCAAAATAATAAGAAAACAAATTTTAAAAATATCAATAAGCTCATGTCTATCAATAATTACTTTACAGATAAATGGCCTAAATGTTCCAATCAAAAATATAAAGTGCCAGAATGGCTTAAAAAACAAGACTCTTCTACATGCTGCCTTTAAGAGACTCACCTCAGAGCTAAAGGCTCATACAGGCTGAAAGTGAAGGGATAGAAAAACACCCACCATGCAAATGGAAGCAAAACAAAAAAACAAAACAAAATAAAACAAAAACCTGGGGTAGGAGTACTTATATCAGACAAAATGGACTTTAAAACAATAACTGTAGTAAGTGACAAGGAATGGCATTACCTAATGATAAAGGGATCAATCCAACAAGAAGATACAACAATTGTAAATACCTGCAAACCCATGACTGAAGTACTTAAATACCTAAAACAGATATTAATGGATATAAAGAGAGAATTTGATGGTAATACAGTAACAGTAGGGGACTTAACACTCCACTTAGATTAATGGATTCATCATTCAGAAAGAAAATCAATAAAGAAACAATATCTTTGAATGACACATTGGACATGACTATAACAGGCATATACAGAATATTCCATCCAAAAACAACAAAATATACATTCTTTTCAAGTGCACATGCAACATTCCCTAGAATAGATCACATATTAGGCCTCAATAAATTTAAGAAGATCAAAATTATAGCATGCATCTTTTCTGACCACAACAGAATGAAACTAGAATTAAATCACAAGAAAAATAAAACTGGAAAAAACAAACAAACATGTGGAGACTACACATTATACTAAACAGCCAATAATTCAATGAAGTAATCAAAGAGGAAATCAAAAAATACATGAGACAAATGAAAGTGAAAACACAATGGTTCAAAATATCTGGGACATAGCAAAAGCAGTTCTAACAGGGAAGTTTATAGCTATACAGGCCTACCTCAAGAAACAAGAAAAAACTCAAATAAGCAATCTAACCTTATGCCTAAGGAACTAGAAAAAGACCCAAAAAAAAGATAAATAGAAGAAAGGAAATAATAAGGTTCAGAGCAGAAATAAATGGTGTAGAGACTTAAAAACCAATAGAAAAAAAAAATCTATGAAACCAAGAGCTGTTTCTTTGAAAAGATAAACAAATTTTCAAACCCCTAGCCAGACTCATCAAGAAAAAAGAGAAAGGATCCAAATAAAATCAGAAATGAGAAAGGAAAAATAACAACTGATATCACAAAAATAGAAAGGATTATAAGAGAATACTATGAAAAATTATATACCACAAACTGGACAGCCTAGAAAAAAGGAATAAATTCCCAGAAACATGCAGTCTCCCAAAACCAAACCAAGAAGAAATAGCAAATCTGAATAGATGGATTACAAGTAGCTAAATTAAATTGGTAATCAAAAAACCACCAAAAAATAGATGTCCAGAACTAGAGGGATTTATAAGTGAATTATATCAGACACTTAAAGAATAGTTAATACCTATTCTCCTCAAATTATTCCAAAAAATAGAAAAGGAAGGAAAACTTACAAATACATTCCATAACGCAGCTTTACCCTGATACCAAAACCAGACAAAGACACCAAGAAGAAGAAGACGAAGAAGAAGAAGAAAAGAAGAAGAAGAAGAAGAAGAAGAAGAAGAAGAAGAAAGGGAGAGAGAGAGAGAGAGAGAAAGAAAGAAAAAAGGAAGAAGGAAAGCTACAGGTCTATATCCCTGATGAACATTGTTGCAAAAATTCTCAACCAAATATCATCAAGCCTCATATGACAACAACACATTAGAAAGGTCATTCACCACAATCAAATGGGATTCATTCCCGGGATGCAAGGATGGTTCAATATTTACAAATCAATCAACATCATACACCACATCAACAGAATGAAAGATAAAAATCATATGATCATCCCAAAAGATGCAGAAAAAGCATTCGACAAGGTTCAACATCCATTCATGACAAAAACTCTCAACAATGTGGGATTAGAGGGAACACACTGCAACAAAATATGAAAAACCCACAGCTATCATCATCCTCAATGGTGAAAGATTGAGAATCTTTTAAAATTAATTAATTTATTTTAGAGAGGAAGAGAGCACAATGTAGAAGAGGAGCAGAGGGAGAGGGAGAGAGAAAATCTCAAGCAGACAGCACATTGAGTGCCGAGCTGGATGCTGGGCTCCATCTCATGACCCCGAGATCACAAGCTGAGCCAAAATCAACAGGAACAAAGTATCCACCTTTGTCACTTTTATTCAACATAGTATTAGAAGTCCTAGCCACAGCAATTGGAAAAGAAAAAGAAATAAGGGGCATCCATATTGGTAAAGAGGTTAATCTGTCTTTATGCAGATGACATGATATATATATAGAAAATCCTAAAAATTCCACCAAAAACTACTAGAGGTAATAGGTTCAGTAAAATAGCATGATACAAATTTAATACCCGGAAATCAGTACTGTTTCTATACACTAACAATGAAGTCACAGAAAGAAATTAAAAAAAAAAAAATTCACAATTATACCAAAAAGAATAAAATACCTAGGAATAATCTTAACCAAAGAAATGAAAGACCTGTACTCTGAAAACTTTAAACACTGATGAAAGAAACTGAAGATGATGCAAATGGAAGATATTCCATGCTCATGGATTGGAAGAATTTATATTGTTGAAATGTCCATACTACCCAAAACAATCTACAGATTCAATGCAATCCCCATCAAAATACCAACAGAATTTTTCAAAAAAGTAGAACAAACAATGTTAAAATTTGTATGGAACCACAGAAGACCCCAAATACCCAAAGCCATCCTGAGAAAGAATAAAGATGGATGTATTGCAATTCCAGATTTCAACATATACTACAAACTGTAGTAATCAAAACAGTATGGTACTAGCACAAAAAAAGACACAGAGATCGATAGAACAGGAAAGAGATCCCAGAAATAAATAGATGTTTATATGGTCAATTAATCTATGACAAATGAGGCAAAAATATTCAATAAGGAAAAGACAGTCTTTTCAATAAATGGTCCTGGCTGGGAAACCTGGACAGCTACATGTAAAAGAATGAAAATAGACTACTTTCTAACTCCATACATAAAGATAACTCAAAATGGATTAAAGACCTAAATGTGAGATCTGAAACCACAAAAATTCTAGAAGAGAGCACAGGCAGTAATTTCTCCAACATTAGTCATAGCAACATTTTTCTAGATATGGTTCCTAAGGCAAGGGAAACAAAAGCAAAAAATTAACTATTGGGAATATTTCAAAATAAAAAGCTTTTGCATAGCAAAAGGGGCATGTGGCTGACTCAGAGTGGTATGTGATTCTTGATGTCAAAGTCATGAGTTCAAGCCCCACATTGGGTGTAGAGGTTACTTAAATTTAAAAAAAAAAAAAAATTAAGCTTTTGTTGTCTCAGTCAGTAAGCATCTGACTCTTGGTTTCATGATCTCCTGGTGGTGAGACTGAGGCATACATCAGGCTCCATGCTGAGCACAGAGTCTGTTTAAGATTCCCTCTTTTACCTCTGTCCCTCCCCCACTCTCTCTCTAAAAAATTAATTAAAAAAAAGCTTTTGCACAGCAAAAGAAACCATCAACAAAACCAAAAGACAGCTCATTGAATAAGGAGGATATTTGTAAGTGATAAGTCCAATGAAGGATTAGTATCCAAAATATATAAAGAATTCATACTACTCAACACCAAAAGAACAAACAATCCAAGAGAAAAAATGCACAGAGGACCTGAATATCCATTTTTCTAAAAAAGACATCCAGATGGCCAATAGATACATGAGATGATGCTCAACATCACTCATCATGAGGGTAATGCATATCAAAACCACAATGAGATATCACATCTCACCTGTTAGAATGCCTAGAATCAAGACAAGAAACAACAAATGTTGGTGAGAATGTGGAGAAGGAATCCTCCTGTACTGTTGGTGGGAATCTTAACTGGTGCAGTCACTGTGAAAGAGTATGTAGTTTCCTTAAAAAATTAAAACTAGAAAAACATTATGATCCAATAATTCCACCATTGGGTATTTACACAGGGAAAATGAAAACACTAACTCAAAAAATATATATGCATCCCTATGTTTATTGTGGCATTATTAACAATAGCCAAGACATAAAAGCATCCTGAGTATTCACCAATAAATGAATCGGTAAGGAAAATGTGGTGTGAATATATATATATATATATATATACACACACACACACATATATATACGTATATATATATACACACATATATATATATACGTATATATATGTGTGTGTGTGTGTGTAAATATATATATATGTGTGTGTATAAATATATCTATATATATATATACATATATATATATATAATGGAGGAATATTACACAGCCATAAAGAAGGATGGGATCATGCCATTTGAGACAATATGAATGGGCCTAGAGGGTAATATGCTAAGTGAAATAAATTGGACTGAGAAAGACACATGCCATATAATTCCACTCATAAATAGAGTGGAGAATCTAAAATAGAATCTAAATAGAATCTAAAAATGTGAATAAACCAAAAAAAAAAAAATCAGAATTAGAACTATACATACAGAGAACGAACTGATGGTGCCAGAGGGAAGAAGAGTAAGAGGTTGGGCAAAATGGATGAAGGGGAGAGGAGAAATAAGCTTCCAGTTATGGAATAAGAAAGTCACAAGAATAAAAGGCACAGCATAATGAATATAGTCAATGATATTGTAATAACAGTGTACTGGGATAGATGGCAGCTGCACCTGTGGTGAGCATAGCATGATGTATAAACCTATCAAATCACTAAGTTGTATACCTGAAACTAAGGTAACAATGTGTATTAACAATACTCAATTTTTTTTTGAAAAATGCTTACCAAAAAAAAAAAAAAATGCCAAAGGAAACTACAGCTATTCACCTTTGTAATGCTCTGTGGGAAAGCAGACACTCTTTTGCCACATGCCCTATAATCCATAGGTGTTAAAAATCTGGATTTTTATGCAAAATATCCCAGTACATAAATAGTAGCAATGTGTTCAATTTTCAAAACCTCGTGAAAATAGGGGAGCCTGGGTGACGTAGTCAGTTGGGTGGCCAACTCTTGATTTCAGCTCAAATCATGGTCTCAGCATCCTGAGATGGAGCCCTGCTTGGGGCTCTGTGCTTATCGGAGAGTCTCTCAGCTTGAGGATTCTCTCCTCCTGTATTATCACAAAAAAGTGTAACCTAATCCAGAGTCAATACATAGTTGTTCACAGAACCAAAATATAATATGAGAAAACATAAACTGTGTTTTGTTTTAAAACATTCTGCTTTATTCATTTTGGTTTATTTTACATCTTTCGCTTATATGGAACTCTTGAGGGATGGAGAATAATATATAAGCAAAAGCAAATAATCTGATTGACTTTCCTTTTTTTTTTTTTTTTTTGTAAGGAAAGAAGTTTCTGAAGTCACAGGATCATAGAATTTTCCAGTACAATTGTAATTCCAAGCCAGAATTTCAAAGAGTAAGTATAGCTCAGGGAAGTTACTCCACCAATCTGATGTGACAGAGTTTATAGCAAAACCAAACCCTGTAACTGCTGATCCTTCCTGTAAGAGTTCCATGCTGTCCCATGAATGTGTTGAGGTATTCTCTCTCTTTTTTTTTTTAAGATTTTATTTGTTTACTTGACAGACAGAGATCACAAGTAGGCAGAGAGGCAGGCAGAGAGAGAGGAGGAAGCAGACTTCCCGCGGAGCAGAAAGCCTAATTCGGGGCTTGATCCCAGGACCCTGAGATCATGACCTGAGCCAAAAGCAGAGGCTTTAACCCACTGAGCCATCCAGGTGCCCCGTGTTGAGGTATTCTTAACAAGTAAGGATGATCTCAATGTTCTCAGTGTCCGGGGTACTGAAAGACCAAATGAGATCCTGTAGAGGGATATGTTGCATAACACACTAAACAAATACAAGACATGGTTCTTTTGCTCCATTGAAAACAAAGACTCTCAACATATGTCTAATTTTAAATCCAAATGTTAAGTTGGTAAAAATTCACCTGTGAAATTTCTAGCTTTTGTGTTTCCTGGCTTTTGATAGTCTCCCGGTTAAATTGCTGAGTCATCAACCAATATGTGGACAGCAAGACGCACCCTGGCATTCAGAGTTCTGCACTTTAACCTGTAAAGAAGAGTAAGAAGAGGAAGGGAGGAAGAAGAAGAAGGAGGAAGAAGGAAGAAGAAACTGCCCCATGATGGATTGTTAGTGGTCACCAACACTGCAAATAATGGCAAATTAGTAACTGTGGCTGAGAAAAGCCAAAGGGTAACAACTACATCAATCTGTCATCAAAGTATGCCAGCATCTGTCAGAGCTATTTCCTTTCATAACTATGACCTCCTGCAAACTTCCTTTAACAAATAAGCTTGTTGAAACAAAAGAAGACTTAAACAATGTTTTCAGAATCCAATGGAAAGCCCTAGCCATTTTTCTAGCATCCCAGTTCTGTCTGCCCCCAATTCCTTGAGCTACTTCTTCCTAAGCTGTGAATCTGAAATAAACTTCATCATAAAGATAGTTGTCAACGGGGACAATGGGAAAAATGGAGTTCATTTTATTCCTTGATCCAAATTCTGGTTTGTCCTCTAGAAAAGAGATCTTAGAAATCTCTACTAATCTTGGCAGGTACAACCATTCAGCCTGGTGTTTTTGACACCAAAATAGTTCCTTAAGAGACTAAGTTATGCCACCTACAGCAATACTTAATTTTTAAATACGATGGAGGGAAATATTCTTTCATTCTAACTGTGAGAAAGTGTGTGCACAGTTGGGGAATACTCTTTCTCATAAAGGAATGACTAAAAGGCCTGCTGAAGATTTAGCTCTTCTTTGACTTCTGCCTTTATCATTAAAGCCACAAGACAGTCAAAATATTTCATGACTACTATAATCTGCTCACAATTAGTTTTCTAAAAGGTGAGAAATGAACCACTGAATTTATCCAATCTCATACATACATACTTAATAGTTTGACATTATTAAAACTACTTGGAAAGTTGAACTTGACACGCAATTCACCCTGAACTGAGACAGAGATTAAGCATGTTCCTGGCCAGGTTTCACTAAAAGATAATTCTCTGTAGCACTCAGGTTTCTAGTCAGGAAAAATCTCCTCATTTTTCTTTTTTTCCTTTCTCTAGGATTTCTCTTCCTGCAGTCACCTCAAAATTCTTATACTTGACATGTCTGAATCCGAGGACTAACTAAAAACCTATTCTTTTAAAGCTTTTTTTAAAAAAATATTTTATTTATTTATTTGACAGAGAGAGAGGTCACAAGTAGGCAGAGAGTCAGGCAGAGAGAGAAGGAGAAACAGGCTCCCCACTGAGCAGAGAGCCCGATGCGGGGCTCGATCCCAGGACCCTGAGATCATGACCTGAGCCGAAGGCAGAGGCTTAAACCACCGAGCCAGCCAGGCGCCCCTAAAAACCTATTCTTAACAATGATTAAAAAAAATCCATTCTGCTCTCTGCTAAATACCAATTTATGAAGATCATATAGACACACACCTTTGTGAAGTGTTCCAAGAAATACAACACCCCTCTTATCACCTGTGATTTTATCTGTTCATGAAAATTATCCCTAATTCCACCCAGCATTAATTAAGCCCATACCCTTTCTCCTTCCTTTTGCCCTTCATCTTGAGGATGTTTTGATTCACACTAAGAACCCCCTTCTAATGGAAAGACAGAGGTGCAAGCAAGATTTTCCAGGAAGGAGAAAATTTCACTTTCTAAAACACCCAGAAGATTCTTGATTTTGAAATACCATGTTGTCCAACAAACCCCATTCTTTAAAACAAGAAAGCATTCAGTGTTGAAGAATAGGAGAGTGGACAAATAGCTCAGAAGTAAATAACCCTTTGGCCCACTTGCCATACCATTTAGTACACTAGGAAAAGTAATTTGCTAAATGGTTCATGGTCACATGTAACAGTTAATTGGGCATTCAAGAATTGAGCCCAATTATCCCCTTCCTACTGTATTATCTCATCTAGCATGCGTGATTTTATATAGTCCACCATACCTGTGGCCTTTTGCATCAATCTCACTGGTCTTGGTGATGATCAGCAGATCATAGGGAAACCGGCCATCGCATCATCAAACACAGACCCTTCCACACTTCAGATGCCCTGTGACATCAAGGCTGCCCTAAACTAACTAATTCAAGTGTTCCTCCCAAATATTTACTCCTTTCCTTCTTCAAATGCTTTACATTTCTAGAAATTCCCTGAAGCTAGTCCCAGCCACAGAATCTAGCATTTATAGTAGGCCCTCAAGAGGATATTCCAAGAAAAGACAGCTGGCTCAGAAAACTGGGGCTCCAAAATCAGAAAGTGCCTCAGTCTTCTCAGCCTTCCCTCCTCAGTCCCTGCAATTTCATGTCAAGCAATGGTTCTTGATCCTGACTGCAAAATAAAATAAACCAGGGTGCATTAAAAATCTCATTGCCCAGGCTGCAGTTTGAACACATGACATCAACATACCTGGGGACAGACCTGACCAACAGTATTCTTAAGGCTCCCCCCGCAATTCTCGTGCACAGGCAAGGCTGAGAAGCACTGCTGCAAATGTGAGGGGTTGCTAAGACCAACCCTGCATGTCATAGGCCTTGAAGAAGGAAGTGTGCATACTCACATGATCTTAAGCCTCTTTAAGTCTCAGTTCTGCATCTGTGAAAATGGAGATATACTGACATTTGGTGGCCCGTGGAGATTTAATGAGCTAAGTTTTGTAAAGCACCTACGACAGTACTAGCTGCCAGTAAGAACTCACAAGTAATAGTCATAGTGGCAGTACTGGTAGTATGTCTAAGACATGGCATTCTCCAGCATGGAAGAGTTAGGTAAAGGTTCATGCCCACTCCCTGCCCTGCCCACGGGGCTAGTGACAGGCCACACCTAGAAACCACATCCCCCAAGTCATGGGCCAGTACCTTTTCCACCACAACTCACTTCTGTCCTTGATGAAGGACAGTCCTGTGGCTGTTCCATGGCCTCAGAGGATTTATACAGTAAGACTGAAAGTGATCCCACTGTTCTTACCCATAAGAAATACTATGTTTTGTTTTTTTTAAAATCTCTTCTCGAATGTATCCTTACAGAGTTCCTTTCTTGTTGAATATGGGAGCAACTTTTTTTTAAGATTTTATTTATTTATTGACAAACAGAGATCACAAGTAGGCAGAGAGGCAGGCAGAGAGAGAGAGGGAGAACCAGGCTCCTTGCTGAGCAGAGAGCCCAATGAGGGGCTCGAGCCAAATGCAGAGGCTTTAACCCACTGAACCACCCAGGCGCTCCTGAACATGGGAGCAACTTGAGAAGATTTCAATTAAGTCAGAGCCATCTCTCATCAGTTGCATTCTTCTGCAAAGGGACTTGCTTCCTACAGGGACTGTCATTTACAGAGCTATTGAGCTGAGCCACGGTGGAGCCTTGATGAAGTTGCAACTGCCCTGGTGAAGATATCCAACCAAGTTTCTACACAGACAAGGTATGCCAGTGAACCATGACATCATCCTCCTGCTCAGCAGGACCTCAGAACAAAACACGGTGTAATTAACTGAATAAGCTCCTAAACAGACTAGGTCAATGAAATCTATTTATGGAGCAAAAATCACTTTGAGAGAGTATTAGTTATAGGCAAATAAGTACATTTTTGTCTTTTTAAAAAGAAGTTTGCTTTCAGAGCTTTCAAAAGATTACAAACCTTTGGGGTAATAGACATTTCCACAGCTACTCACGGAATTAAATTTTGTTTGATATCCTATGACACTCTCCAATCCATATTAATCCATATTAACTCCAAATATTTAATAAAGGCACATATTCTCAACAAACGTTTCACTTGGGGCAGAGTGCCCTGAACGCCAGCTCTCATCCTTATTGAACATGACAAGAGCATCCAGAGGTTCAAAGGTCACTTACTTATTCAACAGCATATCTCAATATCCACACAATTCCCTGCAATGTTTCCTTTAGCTATCCTGACTTGAAGGTCACTACAAAGAACAGTGGACAGACGGGCCAAAAACCATTCTGCTGTATGAGAAGGTGTTCTTTACTACTAAAAAATAAACACAAAAGTCATTCTTCCTTCTTGACTGAAGAGTGAGGTGTGAGATGAGAAGCATTGAACCAAAACAGCTATCTTGTCACCATGAAGAGATTAGCCTGAAATCAAGAGAAAACCACACTGAGGATGTGAAAAAGAAATTTTAGAAAGAATTTAGGATCTAGAATATGTCATCAGCTGCTTAATTCAGGACCCCTGAAACCACCCTACTTCCTATCATCACTCTGGGAAATCCTTATTAGTTTCCTATTCTGGCCATAATAAATTACCATAAACTTGGTGACTTAAAACTACACAAGTGGAGGTCAGATGTCCTAAAAGGGGTTGTGTTGTTTCTGGAGACTCAAGGGAAGAATCCATGTCCTTGCCTTTTCTAGTTTCTGCTACATTCCTCAGCACATGACCTCTAGATCTCTTCATGGCCAACAGAGTAGCACTTTCAAATCTCTGTCTTTCTCCATCTCCCTCCTCCTCCCTCTTTCCTTCCCAGCCTCCTCTCCCTCTTCCCTCCTTCCTGGGCTTCTATTATTACATTGCCTTCTCTGATCTGACTTGATGAATTTACAACCAAGTGAAGATTCACCCCTGCCCTTCCCTTACAAGACCCTTGTGATTACTTTGCTCTCCTACCCAAATAATCCAGGATAATTTTCCTATCTCATCTCTTTCACTTAATCACACCTACAATTCCTGTTTGCCATGTACTATAACATATTCATAGATGCAGGGACATGGACATCTCCCAGAAGAGGGGTATTATCCAGCTAACCACAGACCCAAGGAAAGGCAGATTTCTTCTGGCTCTCTTATGAAAGAGAACAAGAAGGTGGACATTGCCCTGGGGTAAAACTATAAATGTATGTTCTTTTCTCTTCCATGTGAATGAAAATTTTTTTCTCATCTTCTTTTCCAGTTGGGTTCCAAAAGAAAGTGTTTGCCAAATCAATGGCTATATACTATATGGCTATGAGGTTTATTAATCTGTTCTAGCAAAGATACCTTACCTTGTTTGCTCAACTTTTTGGAGGGCCTATACTGGTAAATTAAATGAAGAGAAGAAAGGACCATCAATCTAGCATCTTTTATATCCCTCAAGGTGGCACTACTCTGTCCAGGACCCTTTGGTGCAATATTGATTTTTTTTGTTTGTTTGTTTGTTTTTTTAACTTTTTCAGTGTTCCAAGATTCATTGTTTATGCACCATACGCAGTGCTCCGTGCAATACATACCCTCCTTAATACCCACGACCTGGCTCACCTGACCCCACCCCCACCCCCCTGTACTGTCCTGTCCAGGGATAGATAGTGTCAATTCTACTTGAATTTCCTCACCCCAGAAAGATCTTACTCCACAAGTCAGCAACCCAATGTGAGGGTACAGTTAAAGGAAAGAAGAAAGGAATATGTGGGTAATACTAGCCTTCTCTTTGAAAAGAGGAAAACAATATATATAACCTTCATGAGAAATGATTGTTTACATAATATACGTTGAGAACTCTCTCAAGGAAAAGAAACAATCTCAATAGAGCTATTCTTTTTAATCCTAGAAGAGACAGCTCATATCTAAAAAAGTAAAACATAAATAATTTTCAGAAGAAAAAAATAAGTAGGGGTAAGTTTATCATAACAAAGAAAACAACAGAATTTTGTTAAATTGCAAGTATTAAAAGAAAAAAAATACAAGTCTGGGATGTAAGAAGATGAAAAACTACCTTTTTCTTGTACTTTCATTTACCAATTTTTTTTATGTATTCTGTTATTCTCCAGATTAAATAAAGCACTTGAGGTTTTATTGTCTGAGGTGTATTTTGAATCTCTCCTGTCAATGAATGATAACATCCATTATCTAGCTACCATGCATACAATGAGAGTTATCTCAGGAAGGAAATCGAATGAGGAAGGAGATTCACTCAGCGATTTTCAACCTTATCTGCCACAGAATCATAGGAGGAACATTTAGGAAATACATTCTGGAGGAATTCCAGAAAATAAGGAAGTACCTAAAGGTACTCAAATAATGACCTGAGCCCCACAGGTTTTCCTCCCTGTCCCCACTTGACCATGCCAACCTTGGTCCCCTTGCAGATAAGGGGCAGTTACCCTGCCATGATGTAGATGATTCTCAGCTGCTGATCCCTGGATGCAAGGAGCTGCCAGTGCTGGGTAACAACAATGACTTTTAATCCAATGGAACCCTTACTGCGTTGACTGGAAAGAGAGCACCCACTTTGAGAATCAGAGCCTCAAACCTACAGAGCCCAGAGGTCCAGGCATACAAAGTGCCTCAGTCAGGCATCAACCCGGTTGTCACAGTTCATCCCTTGTGCCTTAGGGAAGCAGCTCTCTGGAGACCCAAGTTCAGGGAGCAGCTCATTTCACAGGTCACATTAGCCTTTCTTGCTGGCGAAGACAAAGGAGGGAGTTTAGCGGGATGAACTACAGCCCCGGTCACCCACCCTCTCCTCCACTATCCATTCTAAATCCCTTGCTCTCAGTTATTACCACTGCCAGTCCTGCTGGCCCCTGGTGGTGTTGACCCAGCCCCTCAATCCTGAAGGTTCTCTGTCTCTGATAACATACCCTGCTCAGCCCAGGAGGACAGCACTCACTATTCCCAGGCACAGGTGAGGAAGGGACAAGCAGCTCACACCCTTAACACCCTTCAGTCACCATTGCTGCAAGCTGGCTTCATCTCCTCTGATCTTTACCAACACTGTCTGAGCAACTGTTTGGCACTTGTTTACTGCCCTAGTGGCAGGAATCATTTTTATATCATTATTACCACTTTGAAGCTTCTACCCCACCTAGCACAGTTTTACATATAGCAGATGTCCATTAAATAGTTGTTGGTTGAAAAGTTCACAGTATGCAATCTAAGGATATTTCACAGTTTATGAGTCCTGCAAGTGATTTGCTGACTGATAATATTTGGAATAAAACAACATGTACATTTTTGCTGCTAACATAAACAAAAACCATTTGGCTACTTGTAAATGACACATCACTTTTTTCAGAACATTTAAACTTGAATGAGTCGTAGGAGGGTTTTTGATGACACACAAACGTATGTGAACACATGTGAGAGTAAATGTTACTATGAGAGAATATTAAAGAAATAGTTGAAAATCAACAGGAGTAGACCTCAAGGTCACTGGCCTCACTTTTGAGGTCAGATACTCCAACAGTGTTTCCCACCCTTCTTTCCCAGGCCCATCACAATGCAATGTGCTGTACATCTCCCTGCCTTCCTCCCAAAGCCATCAAAATATTGGCCGTTTGGTCATTCTTCTATCCCTAGAGTCTTCAGATATTTGCTCAATAGATGAGGAATGAATGAGTGAATTAGTGGTTGAAATAGTGGCAGGGATGCACAGAAATTACTTGCTATGATGTAAGAGTCTCATTCAGAACCACAGAGGAGGAGTGTGATAGTGAACATAGACTGAATATATCTAGCTTTTCACATGTCAGATTTAAGGAGAGTCCTTTCTCTGAGGCACAATTTCCTCATCTGTTAAATAAATACTGAAGGGGAGGAAAAAGTTGTTTTGAGGAATAAAAAAGATACACGAAGAACCTAGAGCACTGCCTGGATCAAAGGTGATTTCCTACACATGGTAATTGCTATTATTCGTGGGCAATGCAGGTGTTTTTAAGCCCAAGACCATTGTTAGAAACATATGAAAGGTTTATTTGGAACCCACACACATTCAAAAAAAGGAAATCAAGACCTGTTCTCTACACAATGTTTATAAATATTCAAGATTTCAGGTGGAAAGGGTTACTGGCCTTAAAGGTCTTCAAGGCCAATGTGTGTGATCTCCTTGTAAATGCTGTTAAGAATGTCCTAACAGGAGAGGCCACCTAGGTGGCCCAGTCAGTTAAGTGTCCGACTCTTGATTTTGACTTAGGTCATGCTCTCAGAGCTGTGAGATCAAGCCCCACTTGGGGCTCTGCACTGGGCTTGGAGCCTGCTTAAGATTCTCTCCCTCTCCTTCTGCACCTCATGCCTCCCCTCTCTAAAAACAAGCAAACAACCAGAATGTCCTAATAGGAAAGTGTGTGTCAGGTCCTCTATGGGCTAGGATTTTCTGACTTCAAGAAAATTTCAAAAGAGGAAGAACCTCAAATATGTATATTCTCCTTTTAAATTTTCAAACAGTTTTTCTATCCACATTACCATTTTTTTCATCAGCTCATCAGCATTAGTCATAAAAACTCGTGATTTGCAGATCTGATTTTAAAAACAAGATTTTTTTAGCCACAAGTACTCCCCTTCCAGGAAAATGGTTAAAAAAGAAGCTCTTCTATCAAAACAGAATATTAGGCTGTACCCCAGAAATACATTCAGAGGGGTAGTTCCCCCAGCAAGGAAGACAACCACCTTCCCCTCTAGTAATCTGTATCAAAAGGTCCTACCATTGGAATGGGGCCAGAAAACCCTGAGTCGATACTAGGAAAATTCCCAGACCGCTCAACCTGATAACTACAGGTCTAGAAATTTATCCCAAGGAAGCAATCAAAGCAATATAAAATATATTCAAAGACACCTATTGTGATGTTATTTTAAAGAGCAAAAAATAGCTTTTATGTCCAAAAATTGGGGATTGCTTTAGCAAACTGAGGGACATCATAGATTTTATGGTTTGGGGAGAATATATCATAACTTGGGAATATACATGTGATATATTAAATTTTACAAAATAGAGCATATCACCCCATCTTATTATTTAAAAAATACCGAGAATATCACAAAAGATAAAATACATAGCAACCCTAAAGTGCTCATCTCTGAGTGATATAGTTATTAGCATATAATTTTCTTCTTCACACTTTTATTTTCCAAATTTTCTATAGTGAAATTTTATGATCTGTGGAAATGTTATTGATCACAGAGAAAAACAGCTCACATCTTATGTCATGCTAACAGGGTGACATGATAGCATCACTCATGCATGAATAACAGCATAGTTGAAACATTCCAGAATCTTGCATTTCTGACATGGTTGTTTCTTTCCAGACTATGTCGTCATCCTTCTCTCAGTACAAAAAAGTTATATATATTTTACTATATATATGTACATATATATGCATATATAATAAAAATAATACATAATTAAAATAAAAATATCAGCTGTGAATACACAGTCAAACAACATATATTCAAAATACTTCAGGGTGTACAATATGACATTAATGGTCACATCAAATGTCTGTGTTCCAAAGATCAAGAACAACTTTTTCGATGCTCATGCCAGTCTCCTTCCCTCTGAGCCCATGAAAAAAGAATGCAGTTCCATGTTCATGAAGTCAATAAACTAGGCTTTCCCCCAAGTGTTACTTTAGCTAACCTGTTTCTAACAACCCATCAAAAATGCAGAACACGCCTTTAAACAGAGACAGAATGAGTCGGCAATTTTCTACTTAAAAGATGTCTCTTCAGTATTGTACCATCAATCAGTTGGAACCTGGACCTAGAATGATAGACTTCTACATTACCTAAGAATCTAATGCTTTTACTTATGGTTATTGCTCAGATACACATGATGCTAATGATACAGAATTTGCTCTTACTATACAGGTTTTTTAAAAGATTTATTTATTTATTTGTTTATTATTTGAGAGAAAGGAGAGAGAGACTGCATGTGCACCAGTGTGGCGGGAGGGGCAGAGGGAAAGAATCCCAAACAGACTCCCCACTAGTGCAGAATCCCATGCAGGGATGGATCCCATGACCCTGAGATCATGACCCAAGCTGAAATCAAGAGTCAGAGGCTAAACCAACTGGGCCATTCATTGGGTCAACTATAGTGACTTTTTTAACGTGAGTTTCATATATTGCTATTGTCATGTCCTCTCCTCAGCTCAATTCATATTTGTTAAATAGAAGGCAGTGAAATCAATGGAATTCCAGATCATGGCAATCCCTCCACCTAGCTAAACCCCAAATTTCTCAACTGTAAAAGAGGACATTGAACACATAGACTTAGTGTCTCACCACTACTATCATCCTATATGCCCATTGTCACAACCTTATCTATTTTAACAGGGGAAAACAGGCATTTGCAAATATGAAACCATGTGCCCAAGACCTAAAGGAGATTGAGAGGGGATCCCATGAAATTTGGCTATGAACCCAAAGAAATCCCATCAGTAGGTCAACACAAACTCAATGTGTCCTCTTATTTCTACGTTAGTTTGATGTGTTTTATCACTGGGAATTTTTCAGGGATATCAGTGGTCTCACCAGGCTAAAATCAAGTATTGGCAGGGTTGTATTCCTTTCTGGAGGCTTTAGGGGAAAATATATTTTCTTGCCCATTCCTGCTTCTAAACACCATGTACATTCCTTAGTTCATGGCCACCATCCTCCAGCTTCAAAACCAGTAATGGATGTCAGGTGGAGTCCTTCACACATTGCATAGTTCTGACCTCCAGTTCTGCCTCCCTCTTCCACTGTTAAGAATTCTTGTGATTTCATTGTGCCCACCCAGATAATCCAGAGTAATCTCAAATTTTATGAAGCAGTTCATCAAGATTAGGACAGAAGCCAACAGAATCCAAACTACTGAAAGTTAATTTGTAGTTCACTAGTTAGTCTACTAAATAATCAGTCCAACTTAGCAGTAAATTGACTATCCAAGCTTATGTTTTGATTTAGCTGAAGGACATATGCAAAATCTACATAAAATATAAGAGTATGCAAAACTGTTATTCAGCCTAAAAATCAATTCATCCATTTATCTCATGCCCCTTAAACTAAGTCACCCAACAGACTGTTAACTGTTATTTGATGATATGGATCACTTATTTTGCAGTTAATGTTGACTTTTAACTGGATAAACAAGCCGAGAGATAAATCATTATACGAATCTTGAAGGTTTTTATTTTGAGCTTCCTAGTTAAATGTGCAATTGACCAAAAAGTTCTTGAAACTGGAAATTTTATTTTTAATGCACAAATCTTAGCTGGTGGAAAAATAATGAAAACAGATGCCAAAGAATGGTGTCAGCCTTATTTTTTAAAGGCATTTTAACTATTGCTTTGTTCTCTTTAAAAAAGTATTCACAACAGATACTTACTATTTAAATTAAAGTATTTGTCTAAATACTCTACCATATGGTCTCAGTTACATCTGCACTATTTTGCCAACACGTACTATCACATTCACTTGAGGAAAAGGGACTCAGTGGATTAAGTAAGAAAATAACAGAAAATGAAAAGCCATACCTCTGGCCCTGTGCCACCCTAATTCTGCCTACCTGTGCACCTGCTGCTCTGCTAGAGATTTGGGCCATCCTGATTCCTGATTAGTATGCCCCCTAAGCCTGGATATTGTGCCAAATATATTTCACCAGAAGCTATTTTGCGTCTCCACTGATTATAAATAATACCCTACCTGAAGTGTTCCAGGTAATGAGGATAGTTATGTATTCATTTGCCAAGTGATCTCTCACCATGTGTGAGATTGAAAAATGCCTTTTGGGCTCAGAAATTCCAGGGGAAAGGGACTTTCATAGGCATGGAATTTAGCTGCTAAAGGCAAAAATCCAGACACCCATATTGGTGGGCCTTTGCTCAGATAAGACAAGTCACCCTCCCAAAGTCATATTGCTACTAAGTGAAAGAGAAAAACTTTGAACCCAGGTGGCCTGATTTCCCCGCATTTAACCACTACTCATACCATTCATGCACTGTTCTGTGGCCTCCCAAGCCATAGAAATCATGGATGTGTGCCCATATACCTTCAATTAAGTCTACCTTTATTCTCATTGCATTGGGCTAGTCAGGGAGGAAGAACAGTGTTCCCTAGGTTTGATGATATTCTGAAATGCCATAGGGAGTCCAGTTGCAGACTGGTTCCAGCTCAAAGGATCTCAAATTGTTGCATATGTCGTCAGAATTTCCAAGCCACACTCAGGTAAACCAGCCAGTGAGGCAGCTCCAGAGGCATCTCAGATTTGTTAGGATGATTCAGGAAATAGAAGCAAGATGCCACTTTAAAACACACTTGATTTCCCCAGTGTGAAACAAACTCGGGAAAATGTCCTAGATGCTGAGCCCATAAGGATAGCCAACATCTTTTTGTACTGGAGACTTTAAGAAGGGTGGAATAAGAGAATCAGGATGAGTCATCTTCAGCTTCCCTCGATTTCCAAGCTGAGGGGCCATAGAGACATAATTAAAGTTACCAGGAATACTCAAACATGCTCGTAGAAACATGGCTTTCAAATTCCCGAAGATGCAGTATAGCTTTACATCAACTGCAATTTGCCTCTACGAGACCCTGCCATTCAAGGACACATGGTTGCTACCCAGCCCTTCCAGAAAGTCTGTTCATTTTCTCTTCAAGCAATCTTAATTTAGCACCCACTAACTAGTCAGCCCGTGCTGGGATTACAGCTATGAACTCTACAGGCTTGTCCCTGAAGGGTTAACATTCACATTATAGTTGACAAAGAGATTTACCAACCAAGCAAGCAATGAAAAAAATGCATGGAATAAATACTTATTTTAATAAATGCTAAGAAGAAAACCCATTGAGTGCTGATTAGAGAATAATTAGGTACAACTTTAAGGAACTAAGGTTGAAGGATGAGGTAGAGCCAGCTTTTGAAGAAATGGGAAAAGAGCATCCAGGGAGAAGAAAGAATAATTCTATTCCTGGTGCATGTGAGTGCAGTCACCCCCGCTACCAAATTTTCCACTACCAGTGTCCCATAGTCTTCTGGGAAAGAAGAATGACTATTATGCAAAATATCCCTTGAATATGATCCTTCTGAGATCTCCGACCTTCATATATACATCTTGACTCCATAAGGAATATAGTCCAGAAGACCTGAACGTCCTCAAAACCGAGGCTCTGGCCCCAGCTCTGCCCTTCTCAGGGTATGCCCTAGCCAACTGTGCCTCTAATCATTTAACTAGTCTGGGCTTCTGTAAACTGCAGGCGTCAGATCATAAAGTCCCTTTCATCACTCATGCAGCTTGTAATTAGCTGGCAATTGCAAGCTTGTACCATCCCTTAATCTTTTTTATTGTATTACATAAAACAGACTATATTATATAGTTTTATTCCATATTATTGGCTTTTAGGAGCTTGCTCTTGTGGTTTTGCAAATGGATATAATAGGGGACCACTCCAAATGGTCCCTTACCCCAACCATCCTAAGAAAATCATTCTTCTGTAAAAGTCCTACCTTACATTTGCCCATTATAATTTGTCCTTAACAGTGAGCTGACCTCCCACTTTCCGCATTTTAAATTCCATCTGGCATTTTTTTGTCCTTTGTTCTATTCAGGCAGGCTCAAAAATGTCTCCTTTAGAATTTCCTTTTTACATAATTTTCCTTTCTCTCCAGGTAGAGGCACCACCTGTTACTGGTGGACTCTAGGAAATGTTATTCCAAACCTGCACACTCCATGGGCACGGGGGTTTCTCTGCAAAATTTATAGACAATTTCCACTAAGATGTTCTACTTCCCATTGAATGACTCAAGCATTGTAAAACAAGGCAGACTTTTGTCCAAAAACAAAAATTCCTATAATTCCATTTATAGTAAGTTCAAAACAGGCAAAATTTAACTGTAGTATTAGTGGTCAAGAGAGCAATTACCTCTGGGGAGGTAGATGGGGTAGTGATTAGGAGGGGGCATAAATTGGGCTTCTGGGTACCAATAATGTGCCACTGCTTGACCTGAGGGGTATTTACTGGTGTGCCTGCTTTGATAACTCACCCAGCTGCATATGTGTGATGTTTACACTTTCTTGTCTGTGTGTTATATTTTAATTTAAGATTCATTAATAAAGGGCACCTGGGTGGCTCAGTGGGTTAAAGCCTCTGCCTTCAGCTCAGCTCATGATCCCAGGGTCCTGGGATGGAGCCCCACATCAGGCTCTCTGCTCAGCAGGGAGCCTGCTTCCCTTCCTCTCTCTCTGTCTGCCTCTCTGCCTACTTGTGATCTCTGTCTCTCAAATAAATAAATAGAATCTTTAAAAATAAATAAATAAATAAATAAAATTTTTTAAAAATTCATTAATAAAGAAGTCAAAACAACTCCCCAAAGTTTTCTTAGCATCATATCCTGGGGTAGGTGATTCAGTGGTGAACTGTGTAACTTGTGAAGCTCTGGGTTCCCTTAGTTTAGTGCTATGTGCTTTTCCTTGTCTGAAAAATGCTAATGATAACTGGATTTGCCTTGTTTCTCCAAGTACAAGAAGAGCTACAATCTGTAGAGCCCTTCCTTAAACAATGCCAGGGCCATTGAGGGCAGTATTGTATTGTATTGTATTGTATTGTATTGTATTGTATTGTATTGTATTTATTTATTTATTTATTTATTTAGAAAAGCGCTTGTTAACAGCAAAGGAAACAGTCAACAAAACAAAAGGCAACCCGTGGAATGGGAGAAGATATTTGCAAATGACAGTACAGACAAAAGGTTGATATCCAGGATCTTTAAAGAACTCCTCAAACTCAACACACACAAAACAGATAATCATATCAAAAAATGGGCAGAAGATATGAACAGACACTTCTCCAATGAAGACATACAAATGGCTATCAGACACATGAAAAAATGCTCATCATCACTAGCCATCAGGGAGATTCAAATTAAAACCACATTGAGATACCACCTGACACCAGTTAGAATGGCCAAAATTAGCAAGACAGGAAACAACATGTGTTGGAGAGGATGTGGAGAAAGGGGAACCCTCTTACACTGTTGGTGGGAATGCAAGTTGGTGCAGTCACTTTGGGGAACAGTGTGGAGATTCCTCAAGAAATTAAAAATAGAGCTTCGCTATGACCCTGCAATTGCACTACTGGGTATTTACCCCAAAGATACAGATGTAGTGAAAAGAAGAGCCATATGTATCCCAATGTTTATTGCAGCAATGGCCATGGTCACCAAACTGTGGAAAGAACCAAGATGCCCTTCAATGGACGAATGGATAAGGAAGATGTGGTCCATATACACGTTGGAGTATTATGCCTCCATCAGAAAGGATGAATACCCAACTTTTGTAGCAACATGGACGGGACTGGAAGAGATTATGCTGAGCGAAATAAGTCAAGCAGAGAGAGTCAAGTATCATATAGTCTCACTTATTTGTGGAGCATAACAAATAACATGGAGGACATGGGGAGATGGAAAGGAGAAGGGAGTTGAGGGAAATTGGAAGGGGAGATGAACCATGAGAGACTATGGACTCTGAAAAACAACCTGAGGGTTTTGAAGGGGTGGGGGGGGTGGGAGGTTGGGGAACCAGGTGGTGGGTAATAGGGAGGGCACGTATTGCATGGAGCACTGGGTGTGGTGCAAAAACAATGAATACTGTTACGCCAAAAAGAAATTTTGAAAAAGTGAAAAAAAAAAAGCGCTTATTAGCATTTAATGAACCTCCCTCAAACTACCAGGACACAGTCTCCCAACCCCCCAAGACACAAACACATACCCTTAATCTTCTCCTCAGCTCTTTTACTGAATGACAATGCCACTCACAATGACAGGCTGCTCTGGGAGCGTTCCTTTGCCCAAAATTTTGTAGTAGACCCATGATACCACATCGATGATAGGAGCAGCTCCTGTCTTGTTTTGGGCAGCACTCCGCCATGTCTGCCCACTGACCAAGGTCCACCGTCCACGGTTTATCAAGGTTAATTGTCAGGCAGAAGCTCTGGTTCCTCTAAATGGTTATGCGTCATACCAACTTTCCCAAGGTAAACTGTGGGTGATATTTGTCAAAGTGGATCCTGCGGTGATGCCTGCCACCAGCATGACCCAGGCCTCCTGGGGACTTCCGGTGCTTGCCCATAGGGACTATGGCCGTGGCTCACGTGGCCCTGAAGTTTCTGGGTCTTCCTCAGTCTGGATGACATGTTGGCAGCCCAGACAAAAGGGAGTGAGGGCAGTATTTACATATTGTTTCTCGGGGAAACAAAAGATGGCGAGTCATTACCAGACTTTTAAGTGTGCAACCTGCCCATAAAGCCTGACATGTCCTGGGGGCCCAAACCCAGCCTATATGGCCCTCTGATCCCCAAACCAAGTAAATGTCACCTCAGTAAATGTTACAAATATTCACCCAGTCGCTAAAACCCAAAACCTAAGGGTCATTTAGGATGCCTTGCCCTCCCACACTTAGTCACCCAG